>NC_134691.1:194010278-194117778 GCF_050947455.1 Rhinoderma darwinii | reverse complement strand
CATGCCACCATAGCTCAGAAACAGTTATTTTCCATATTGTGTTGCCCTGCTCTGCGCAGCATTATTATTTTCAGTTTGCTAAGGCTTGTTTTGGGCAGGATAAGCAATAGTCCGCTACCCTATCAAAAACTTTGCCTGTATTTGCAGCTACCTTCATGCCTCTTTATTACAATATATAAGATAGTGCTGCAATTACTCCCTGTGCTACTGACACACAGCTATGCCGTTCTACTGCCATACTCTGCAATATCTGCTGCCCAGCATGTGAAACACAATCCCTCACAGATAGGAAAGTAGGGTGTGGGAGTCAGGAAGAAGTGAAGATAAGAGACGTGATGTGTGACCACCTGTACTACAGGAAGATGGAGAGAGGCCATGTGACTGCATGTGAGACTGACTTCCAGAGACATTTCAGCTACAGACAGTACATTAGTAAGTGACAAATCTTACTGCAGTTAAACCATTTGCATGCAATTTTTGAAGTCCTGAAAACCCCCTTAAAGGGGTCTTCCCATGAGGGACATTTATGACATATCCACAGGATATGTCATAAATGTCAGATAGATGTCAGATAGATGCAACTATCTCTAGAATGGGGTCCCCTAAACCGTGTTCTAGCTTTTTATGCTCACGCTGACTCCCGGACCCTTCCTGATGACATGGTCAGGAGTTACGAAAACAGCATAACTCGCTGAGCTACACTGTTTCTGTAATTCCCATAGTAGTGAATGGCAGTTACAGAAGCAGTGTAGCATGCGAGCTAAGCTGTTTCCGTAACTACTATTCAGTTCTATGGGAGTTACAGAAACAGCATAGCTCTGCGAGTTACGCTGTTTCCGTAACTCCTGATCATGTAATCAGTAAGTGGCCAGCGTGAGCACAAAAAACTAGAACGATATTTAGGGAGCACGTTCTAGAGATTTATGACATATCCTCATGGGAAAACCCCTTTAATGTCCACCATAATATTACAGTATAATATATAATTATTTGGGTCAGCGCTGGGATTTTTTTTAGACATAACGTTCCAAATCCCCTATTTCAATTCACTCAGTAACGTGATAAAATACTAGCTGCCTGCAGCCCATCTAGGGAGATTTAACTACATACGAATTTATACAACAAGTATTGCAAATAGAAGCAGTAAAAATCTGTTTGCCGTAAGCATCTCATAGTGACATCTGTATGCAGATGTTATGATTGACAGAAAGCAGGGGAAGCAGTTTAGTGTTGCCCCCTTCCCCTTACCAATGTCTCCTCAGCAGTTATGTGGTATTCCTCTATTATGGGTATGTCACTGCTGTCTTTTTGAATAGAGTAGTGTCCGAAAACACTTGTGGAGCTTTTGTGGTGTTTTTGGGTTCAGCCTGATCTGTTTATGGCGGGGTTTTTTTCTGATATTTTTCTCATATACTTCTCTAAATACAAAATGACTCTAAATACAAATGCCACCCAAAAATACAAGTAAAAAGGCCATAAAAAACACACATTTTGACATGCATTTTTTTCATGCAGTTTAAAATACCAGACGAAAACCCTGTGTGAAGGTAGCCTTAGAATAGATAATCAAGTGGAGCCTGAAACACTGACATGCATTCATGCAGATATTCTATGTCTTCTTGGATACAGATGTACTCTCAGACACGGGACCTTCTGTTCTGTATGTGATGAGCAGTAGCCATGGCTGCTCATTGTGCATGGATCAACCTCTTCTACTCCTTGTTTCCAAAAGCATGTCATTGACTCCTTTGGTGCAGCTGTGTTGCTGGAGACTAGAAGAGTCTGGGGACTCAAGGAGGGTTAAGCATGCAAATGTACGGCGAGCTCTACACTGAGAATGGGGCACCAAGAGACTTGGTTTCAGAAACGGTGGAGGCCCCAGTATATATATATATATATATATATATATATATATATATATATATATATATATATATATATGAGCAAGTGTTAAACATATGCAATGTTAATGGTGCCACCTCTATGGCAATTACTTGTGCTTTACATGAAACAATGACAGCACTGCTGTCAGAAACACTTCAACTGGTTTCATCCGGTTTCAGAAAATAAATGGTATTCTGTGTATAATGAAAAGTTAGCAAATTTTTCAATAAGCTTTATCGATTCCTAAAAGAATTCAAGATCTCTGCATGCTGTCATTCAATAGGAAACTTTATTGTTTACACCCAGTGGATATAAACCTGCCCTAGGTCACGTGATGGGCTCAGGTGCACAGCTCGTTACAGTATGTTTATCAGAGCTGTGTCTTGTAACGAGCCGTGCACCTGAGTGTCCATCACATGACCATGGACAGAATTTTATCTCCTGGGAGCAAACAATGAAGTTTCCTACTGAATGACAGAAAGCAAAGATCTTGAAGACCGAGAGGGATAGATACAGAAAGTAAATTGGAAAATTGCACTTTTCATTATACAACATATTATCCAGTTAGTAAAAGTGGAACACCCCTTTAATAGCACATTTTAGTGAGAGGTCAGCAACATCTATCAGGTTACTGATCCCGTCGCGGCAGGTTCAGCTAATGTGACCTCTAAAATAGTAATTGATTTTGAAAGAACGATCTTTCTTCCATGAAAAAGAAATGTACAAATGTATGTTTTTTTTTCCTACTTCTGCCGAAAGGAAACAATTGCTTTATTGTCAGCTGCCTATGAATTATGCAGTGAATTTTAACATTCACTAACGTGCTATGTGCCCTTCTTTTCAAGTCAGTGCAAAATACCTCTACAGTAATGCTTGTCCAACTGTTAAGGAAACAAACTGGCTGGATATTTAGCTCTAGTGGTACCTAATCGGACGCTATCAATTTTTTATTGTAAGAGAATACATAAATTACCTACTAATATGTCCTTTGGTTTAGTAGAACAGCATAATGATCAAAGACACACAATAGAAATGTATTTGCTTCTGTAGAAAGCTTATTCCCTTAGCTCTCCATCTGTGGTGATGGACAGGCAGTAAGCTGTCAGGTTTTGTTCTGTATGTCACACTACACTTACCTCCTGATGTTTTAAGTAATCAATATGGGGGCTGAAATCACCTACCGCTACCTCTGCTACCTCCTATTTTGTCCACTCATAAATTATGAATCCCTGCACAACATCAAGTCTACAATTTCGATTGCATTTGCTAATCATTGATCAATAATTCAGAGGTTCTTCTTCAAGGGTCCCTGGTTTCCTGGAACATATGGCACAAAGCTGACAGCATTCACATGACTATTCCCTTATCACAAAAAGCAGCCAGGGAAAACAAGTTGTTTAAAGTAGTTTCTTCTCTTTTATATGCCAGACTTTGTACTTTTTTTTTTCTTTTTGTTCCCCTCGCTTGTTACACTTAATGACTGCACAACCACAACAGCTACAGAGTGAAGTACCAGCCAGTATAATTTACAGTCTGGATAGACATGGTACTTATCTACAAACCTGCATGTCATTTTTTATTTTGTATGATTGCATCTTTTTTCTCTTCTTTTCCTTCTTTTTTTTTAGGGCAGAGGAGGGTGTTTTGATTTCTTCAGGTTTTATTGAATTATTTATTTGACTTGTGTGGACACAAATACCAAGATAAAAAGCTTTGCTTTACACACTCATAAGGCTGTTGACTATGACGAAGACAGCCGAAGGTATTTATAGTGTTTACAAGCAGCGGATTTGAAGTTTCCAGATGAAATGACAACCTAGTAAACTGCTTGCTATCTCAGTAATTCCCATTCATAGTGACCTGTTTGTATTTCTTCATATTTACTTACACTGATCTAATGCGGAATCCAGGTTACATGTTTTTTTTCTTTTAATCACAGTAAAATGTGCAGTTATAAAATGGAAAATTGTCTGCTCAGTGCATTACTATCTATCTATCTATCTATCTATCTATCTATCTATCTATCTATCTATCTATCTATCTATCTATCTATCTATCTATCTATCTATCTATCTATCTATCTATCTACATCTCATATCTATCTATCTATCTATCTATCTATCTATCTATCTATCTATCTATCTATCTATCTATCTATCTATCTATCTATCTATCTATCTATCTATCTATCTATCTATCTATCTATCTATCTATCTATCTATCTATCTATCACATATCTATCTATCTATCTATCTATCTATCTATCTATCTATCTATCTATCTATCTATCTATCACATATCTATCTATCTATCTATCTATCTATCTATCTATCTATCTATCTATCTATCTATCTATCTATCACATATCTATCTATCTATCACATATCTATCTATCTATCTATCTATCTACATCTCATATCTATCAATTCAATTCAATTCAATTCAATTCAAAGAAGCTTTATTGGCAGGACCAAATACATATTAGCATTGCCAAAGCAAGTAAGAAGTAAGGGAATGAGGGATAGGGACTGAGGGATTGGGGGATAGGGACATATCTAGGGTCGGGGTTATACAAGTCCATGGCATATCATGTCTCTCTCAGTTTATGGCATGCAGTGACATATTGTGCCGCTGTGCCCACTGTGGTTTCCTCTTCACCCAGCAGGATGTAGAGTTTCTCTTGCTCTTCCATGGAGCTGAAGTCCGGTAAGAGATCAGAGAGTCTCCTGAAGTGAGTGTCCCTCACTGCTGAGTATTTGGAGCAGTGTAGCAGGAAGTGGGTCTCATCCTCCACGGCCTCCTGGTCGCACTGTTGGCACAGTCGGCTCTCCCTGGGCTTGTAGGTCTGTCTGTGGCGCCTGGATTCGATGAGCAGGTTGTGGGCGCTCAGTCTGTAGCGGCTCAGGATCTGTCTGTCTCTGGGGTTTGGCAGTTTCTCCAGATATGGCGCCAGTTTATATTCCCGCTGTAGACTCCGGTATATTGTCAGTTTCTGGGATGTCTTTATGTCGTTCCTCCAGTCACTGATATATTCCTCTTGGCCTTTGTTTATTGTCTTCTTGATTTCGGCTTTTGTGAGGCCGCGCTGGGTGACATTTTCTTCAGGCCGGGTCAGGGTGAGATGTTCTGGGGGGCCTGGTTTACCTGGGACCCCTTGGTGTAACAGGGCTTTATGGTGATAGGAACTTTGCCTGCTGCTGTGTAGATGGGCCCAGAATGATAGCGCCCTCTTCTGGATTGTGAGGTGTAGTGGGAATCTGCCCAGTTCTGCCCGACAGGCACTATTTGAGGTGCTCCGATGGACTTGGAGAAGGTGTTTGCAGAATTCTAGGTGGAAGATTTCTGTTGGGCTGGAATCCCACCTTGACCAGTCTGGGTATGTGTCCGGACCCCAGACTTCACTGGCATACAGGAGGATTGGGGAGATGATGGAGTCAAAGATTTTCAGCCAGACCGTCACTGGTGGTTTGAGATGATAGAGTTTTCGTCTGATGGCATAGAAGGTTTTGCACGCCTTGTCTTTCAGAATCTCTATGGCTTGTTTAAAGCTTCCTGATTGGTTGATTTCTAGGCCCAGGTAAGTGTACCTGTCGGTCGCTGTGATTGTGGCGTTATTTAGTGTGAAGGTCGGGTGCCTGGGGGATTTTGAGTTTCTCTTCTGGAACACCATGATGTTGGTTTTCTTGGCATTGATGGGTAGTGCCCACGTGGAGCTGAATTTTTCTAGGATTTGCAGGTTGTCTTGGAGACCTTTCTCGGTTGGTGATAGTAACAGAAGGTCATCTGCATACAGCAGGAATTTCACCTGGGTGTCATGGAGGGCGAGACCTGGTGCTGAGGAGGATTCCAGAGCTGTGGCCAGTTCATTGATGTAGATGTTGAAGAGCGTTGGACTGAGGCTGCAGCCTTGTCTGACTCCTCGGCTCTGCTGGAAATCAGCCGTTCTTCTCCCGTTCACCTTCACGCTGCATCTGTTCTCTGTGTAGGAGCTTCTGATGACGTCATAGGTTTTACCTCCTATTCCGCTCTCCAGCAGTTTCAGGAATAGGCCCGGGTGCCACACTGAGTCAAAGGCCTTCTTAAAGTCCACAAAACAGGCGTAAATCTTCCCATGCTTTGTATTGTGGACGTGGCTCTTGATGAGGCTGCGCAGGGTGTAGATGTGGTCAGTGGCGCGGTGGTTTGGCATGAACCCAGCTTGGCTTTGGTGGAGGACATTGTGCTGGGAGAGGAAGCTGAGGATTCTCTTATTCAGGATGCTGCTGAACAGTTTCCCCAGGTTGCTGCTGACACATATCCCTCGGTAGTTGGCCGGGTCGTACCTGTCCCCACTCTTGTGGATTGGTGTTATAAGGCCTTGGTTCCAGATTTGCGGGAAGTAGCCGGCACTCAGCACTATATTAAATAGTTTGACTATTGCGGCCTGTATTTCTGGCGGGCTGTGTTTTATCATTTCTGGTGAGATTCTGTCTAGGCCGCTGGATTTTTTACACCTTATGTCTGAGGTTCTCTCTGTTACTTCTTGCAGTGTTATTGGTGTATCCAGGGGGTTTTGAGAATCTTTAAGTGTTTCCTCCATCGCCTTCAATTTTGATATTATTTGTTTTTGTTCTTGGCTTTGTTCTTCTTTCGGGATATCTTTGTAGAGGTCCCTGAAATATTGGAGCCAGATGTTGCCATTTTGAATATGAAGGTTGTTTTTCTTGCAATTTTTGCCCATGTGTTTCCATAATTCCCAGAACGAGTTGTCATGGAGGGCATCTTGGAGTTGGGTAAGTTTGGTGGAGATGTGCCTTTGTTTTTTCTTTCGGAGGATGGTCTTGTATTGCCTCTGTATGTTGCTGTAGGCCTCCTTCAGACCGGTGTTGTTTGGGTCTCGGTGTTTCTTATTTGAGGCATTTCTTAGGGTCTTCCGTACTTCTTTGCACTCACGGTCAAACCAACCGTTAGGATGTATTCCTTGTGGCCTCTTGTAGTCACATCTTTTCAGGTCAGACTTCTCTGCCATGGTATAGAATATATTATTGAGGTCATTTACGGCCTGATTGACCCCTCCTGGGCTTGTCTCATACACCTTGTTGTAGAGGTTGTGAAGCATCTCCTGCACTTCTGGTCTGTTCATTGTCTCTTTATATTTTATAGTTGACGTTTTGGACCATTTATAAGATGGGGGCAGGTTGAAGAGGCCGGTTTGATGTGGTTTTTGTGCAGATGGTTTGGTTGTGGATTTGATGTATAGAAGTAATTGGTTGTGATCTGACAGGTGCGTTTGTGGAGTGACTATGAGTGCGCCAATGTTTGCGGGGTCCATGTCCGTGATGGCATAGTCTACTACACTGCTGCCTACATGGGAGTTTAGTGTATACCTTCCTAAAGAGTCTCCCTTGGTGCGGCCATTCAGTATGTGGAGTCCTAAGCTTCGACATAGATTCAGTAGTTTTTTCCCGCTTTTGTTGACGGTGCTGTCATAGCTGTTTCTCTCTTTCTGTAGGGAGTTATGACAGTCGGCCTCTGCTCCAAAGATGAAGATATTTCCATCATTGGTCAGGTAGTCTTTATCTCTCCCCGTTCTTGCATTGAGGTCTCCGTAGATGAGAACGCTGCCCAGGGTCTGGAAATGGGCGGCTTCCCTTTGTATAATCTCAAAGCTGTCTGGGTTGGAGTACGGGGACTCTGGCGGTGCGATGTACGTTGCGCAGAGATACATGTCAGACTGAGAGGTGAGGATGGAGCTGCCTATTCTTATCCAGATGTGGCTGTCTCCTCGCTTCACGGCTTTGATCTGCTCATGGAGCTCCTCCTTGTACCAGACTAATATTCCTCCTGAACACCGACCCTGCTTGATGTGTTTATTTTTCAGGGCGGGGACAGAGATTTCCCTGTATCCAGTGGGCACCAGGGACTCATTCTCTGTCCTAGTCCATGTTTCCAGGAGGATTTGTATATCGATATTTTTCAGTCTTTGGATGAAGTCTGGATCGTTAATTTTGCATCCAAAGGCTGAGGCGTTGAGGCCTTGAATATTCCAGCTGCTGATTATAAAGGACGTCATTGTGTGTCCATATACCTTGTAATGAGTGGCGCTGTGTAGGACGGGCTGGAGATGTGACTGTTGGATGTGTTGTAGATGTTCTCGTGTTGTACAGTCACATTAGTTTTTTACATAGAGTGCTGAGCAGGGTCTTTATCATCTCCATGTCTCTGCTCTGCGTGTCTCTGTGTGAGGCAGGGGGTTTCCTCCATGTCTCTGCTCTGCGTGTCTCTGTGTGAGGCAGGGTGTTTCCTCCATGTCTCTGCTCTGCGTGTCTCTGTGTGAGGCAGGGGGTTTCCTCCATGTCTCTGCTCTGCGTGTCTCTGTGTGAGGCAGGGGGTTTCCTCCATGTCTCTGCTCTGTGTGTCTCTGTGTGAGGCAGGGGGTTTCCTCCATGTCTCTGCTCTGTGTGTCTCTGTGTGAGGCAGGGGGTTTCCTCCATGTCTCTGCTCTGCGTGTCTCTGTGTGAGGCAGGGGGTTTTCTCCATGGCTTTTGCCTCTGTTGGTCTGACCTTGGGTAAAGGGGTTTTTCTCCTGGGTGTAGTGAGGTGTGTGGAGTTTGAGGTCTTTTCATTGTTAGTGATGTCTCCATGTTTTGGCTTTGGCTGGTGTGGGGTCCAGGTCTGGGGGGTCTGTTCAGCACAATGTCTTTCAGTTCTTTGGCCAGAAGGCTGACCCCTCGTTTGTTGAGGTGTTTGTCATCATACAGGTGGTGCTGCTCTATGGAGGGGTGTTGTGCCAGGCTGATGTTTGACATTGAGCTGATGTTCGCTGCCAGCTCTGTGTTGATGGCCTGGGTGATCTCGTTGGGTACATCTTTTCTTGGGAGCACGGATGATATAATTATTTTACTGTCAGGGAACTTTTGTTGTGCCGTCTTTGCTAGTTGGGTCAGTTGTTCTGCAATCTGCTGTTGCTGGTCTTGGAGGTTGTTTGTACCCGTGTGTATAATAAGATGGTTTGGATTGGTAAAATGTGGGTTATTGATGACTGATGTGACTTGTTGGATAGTTGCACAGTGAATTTTACTGACCCTTTTTCCTGGGAAGAGTCGCCGTGAATTAAGGTATTTGCCATTTGAGTCAATTATTAGGACAGTATCAGGAC
Organism: Rhinoderma darwinii; assembly: GCF_050947455.1. NCBI lineage: Eukaryota > Metazoa > Chordata > Amphibia > Anura > Rhinodermatidae > Rhinoderma > Rhinoderma darwinii. The sequence continues at coordinate 194,108,756 of NC_134691.1, read as the reverse complement.
ATTGTGACTTGCGGGTCTATCTATCTATCTATCTATCTATCTATCTATCTATCTATCTATCTATCTATCTATCTATCTATCTATCTACATCTCATATCTATCTATCTATCTATCTATCTATCTATCTATCTATCTATCTATCTATCTATCTATCTATCTATCTATCTATCTCATTTTATATCATCTATCTATCTATCTATCATCTATCTATCTATCTATCTATCTATCTATCTATCTATCTATCTGTCTGTCTGTCTGTCTGTCTGTCTGTCTGTCTGTCTATCTATCTATCTATCTATCTACCTAATATATATATATATATATATATATATATATATATATATATATACACACTACCGTTCAAAAGTTTGGGGTCACCCAGACAATTTTCTCCTTCAAACTTTGCTTTCGTCAAAGAATGCTCCATTTGCAGCAATTACAGCATTGCAGACCTTTGGCATTCTAGCTGTTCATTTGCTGAGGTAATGGGGAGAAATTTCGCCCCATGCTTCCAGAAGGCCCTCCCACAAGTTGGATTGGCTTGATGGGCACTTCTTGCGTACCATACGGTCAAGCTGCTCCCACAACAGCTCTATGGGGTTGAGATCTGGTGACTGCGCTGGCCACTCCATTACAGATAGAATACCAGCTGCCTGCTTCTTCCCTAAATAGTTCTTGCATAATTTGGAGGTGTGCTTTGGGTCATTGTCCTGTAGTAGGATGAAATTGGCTCCAATCAAGCGCTGTCCACAGGGTATGGCATGGCATTGCAAAATGGAGTGATAGCCTTCCTTAGTCAAAATCCCTTTTACCTTGTACAAATCTCCCATTTTACCAGCACCAAAGCAACCCCAGACCATCACATTACCTCCACCATGCTTGACAGATGGCGTCAGGCAATCGAACCCACAAATGTAATGCTCCAGATTCTCAACTAGCTCAAAGGAAGGTCAGTTTTATAGCTCCTCTAAACAGCAAAACTGTTTACAGCGGTGCTAACATAATTGCACAAGGGTTTTCAAGTGTTTTCTAATCATCCATTAGCCTTCTAACACAGTTAGCAAACACAATGTACCATTAGAACACTGGAGTGATGGTTGCTGGAAATGGGCCTCTATACACCTATGTAGATATTGCATTAAAAACCAGACGTTTGCAGCTAGAATAGTCATTTACCACATTAACAATGTATAGAGTGTAGTTTTGATTAATTTAATGTTATCTTCATTGAAAAAAACTGTGCTTTTCTTTCAAAAATAAGGAAATTTCTAAGTGACCCTAAACTTTTGAACGGTAGTGTATATATATATATATATATATATATATCCATATATATATATATATAAAAAAAAATCCCCATATCATAAAAAAGACAAGGTCTAAATCCAAGATGATTACAACCAATTTTAACTTTTATATATGGGGCTCGCTTCTTATTGTAAGCCAATATCTTGAACTTCAAGTAAGGGCAGGAGTGGAAAATAGTCATAATCATATTCCTTCAATCAAAATTGTGAGGAGGGGATAGAAATGTCAATTAATTCCATGCAGAACTAAAAGAGGCCAAATATGTTCTGCTTTTATAATGTGTTGGGCCACATTTTACCCATCCTCATTTGTTGAAACGTTCATTGTATGAACTGCATGTTGAGAGATGTGACTTGATCCCTGATTCAGATTATCTATTATGTGATAAATTATTGCACATCTGTTTGGCCACTTTCACACGGCAATAATTTGGTCAGTATTTTGCATTAGTATTTGTGAGTCAAAAACCAGGAGTGTGTAGAAAACATGGAAGAGGGACAAATCTTTCCATTACACTTTTTCTATGAAGTGGTCTTCACCTGTCAAAGTCTAGCAACCCTCAGCAACAGCGTCCATTTCCATTTATAACCACTTACTGTAATGAACATCACTTTGTAATATTAGGAGCAGGTACCTAGATTGATATGGTCCTTATAATAGTTATAATACTCAGATAATAGCATTTTCCCATTTTTAATTGTGCATTTTGTTACATCTATAATTTTATTAACATGTTTATCAAGTACATTTTATGGCAGGACATTCTGTTTACCAAAGGGAATTTGTTGTCAGAAAATGTCTTGTATAAATAAATTTTTGACTACCCACATAAAAAAAATCTTGAATTATTCAACGTTTTATACTTGCCACTAGACCAGTCACAATAGGCTGAAACTTCCAGTCTTCTGTAGCTTACTTGTCAGCTTTACTGCGAGGGATTTAAAGACAGCTCTATAGTACTGCTGGAGACCTAGATAAGCGAGTATTATAACCCTATACACAGAGATAAGGCCCTGTATTCATCTCCCCTGTCACTCCCTGGGCTATGGGGGAGGGGCTATACTCCGTCACTTCCGGGAAACTGTAATAATCTATGACTTTTCTCTTTCAATTGACTTCAATTCTTTTCAGCTGCCTTAAAGCACATATATCCTGCTGTACTGTCTATATAGATGCAGAAAAGGAAGTGTGTGTCTCCGTTATGGTTGCCCCCAGGGATTCTTTATAAAATAAAAAATAAAGTGCTACAGCATGTAAAAAGAGGAATTAACACAATGGGGCATATTGACTAATGGGGTCTAATACTTAGACAGGGTAAACGTAGACCAAGCAGCCAGAATATGCGCTTATTTTATCAAAAAGACACATGCTGTATGATTCATTTGGAACATCTTACTAGACATGTTAGACACATTGCTCTTCCTTATACCACCTCTTGTTTACCTTAGTCTACCCCAGTTTTTTGTTTCAGTTTTTTTTGCGCGATTTTGACGCACAGCTGTGCCTTTCAATCCACACCCCCTTTTCCTCTAGACTATGCCCTCTCTCCTAAACGTGGTGCACAGCATGTCTACCAAAATTCTGGCTCAATTTGAGACAGAATTCTAACGCATTTCGAATAGTAAAACATGTTCCATTCTTTCTATTTTACAGACTTACATCTGATTAATGAGAGTAAAATGAAATACTGTACATGAGACATTCCCTTGAACTTTTGCCAACATTGGTGATAAAATTGTCTTTCTTCAATATGCGACCAATGTCATTAGTAGAGTTTTTGTGACCAAAATGTATATGCCAAATCATTATATTGTCCCAGGTTATATGTAATTATAAGTTGATCACATTCCAGTGGGTTTGAACAAGCCTAAGTTTTAGAGCCTATTTTGTTTTTACAAAAACCTTTCTTCTGTTTAAACTCTTTCATTTATCCTTCTGACAGTGTGGCACCATAAACCCTAGAAATAAGGAGGTCTCAGGGGCATATGCAGGATTTTCCCAAGTGGGAGGTTAAAATAAATTAATTATAAAGCTTTGACCGGACTTGGAATGGACCTGTTTACTGCACTTTCCCCCATTCTCATAACTCCTCCCATGGCAAGCTGAGCATGTTATGTGTCTGCCAGTGATCGGGTAGAAAGGTTCATAGTATCCTTTACTCAAGGGAAATCTAGGATACTTTCTCCCTAAATACCACCCGCTACATCCTTTCCTCAGCATAGTTTGCTGTACTTTGCAGTCTGTCCTATCTGTTTTAGTACCGATTTGCAGAAAGAGAACACTTCTTAACAGTAGTAGTAGTAGTAGTAGTAGTAGTAGTAGTAGTAGTAGTAGTAGTCAGCAAGTGTACTCTTCCAGTGCTAGGACAAGCAGGACAGGTTGAGTACAGTACAGTACAGCAGACTCTGCAGACCAGAGGACATGGCTGCCCGTGTTTGGGGAGAAAGGCATTAACATTGTGGTGTAATGTACATAGCTTCTGAGTAATACAGTCATGTAGTTGTCATGGAATGCCACTATTAAAATGCCAAATAATACCTCCACCATGACCACACATATTGTGTGACTGAATAATTCTGTTACTAAATAAAAAACACTATACAAAGAGCAATGTTACCACCATTAAGTGACCAAATAGTGGTAGATACCAGTATTATACAGAACATATACTGTAACTGAATACCATAGAGTTAAATCCAGTGACTCACAGTGGACACCTTCTTTGCTTGAAGTCGTTCATATTCTATTTTCTTCTCTATCCGGCTTAGAATTCTATGATGACTTCTCCCAGCCACAAGTTTTCTGCCCAGATTTCTTTGGCTTTTTGCTTTTCCAGCACTTTCACCACCTATTCCTCTGCTTCTATAGAAACTTCCCATCCTTCACTGCTGCCTCCATGAATACTGTGCCTGCTGCTGCCCCAGATGCAACTATAACTATAGTTACCCTGCAAAAAGTATCAAACAGATGCCTCAGATGGTAATAGTGCCCCATACAATAATAGTGCCCACCTTTGTCCTTAACACATTCGTGCCTTTGTTTGTGGAATAGTGCTCCTTTTGTGGCATCAACTCAGTAATAGTGCCCCTAACATAGTAATAGTGCCCCCACACAGTTAAAGGGCCTCTTAAAAATAATTAAATTAATTGCTTAGGTCACAGACCTCTTCCGGCCTCTCCTATAGCGGCTCTGCACAGATAGGCACAATGGCTTGCGTCAAGTTTCTGGCACCTCGTAGGCTACAGGGCTGAAGTAGCCTGGAGCCTACAAGCCTATTCAACTGCTTCTGTGCCCTGAGGACATGGATAGACTTAAAAGGGGCGCAAGGGTCAGTTTAAAATCGTGTAATCCCCCCTTGCGTACAAATAGCTGTTTTCCCCACTTACAGCGAAACCTCTTTGAGAAGATTATCTAAAATTGTATTGCAAAGTCTTTTAGAGGGGTAGTCTGCTCACAAAAGGAAGTCAATATACATAAAATAAATAGGAATTTAATATCTGTTGCAGAAAATCTGGTCTCCATAAAGTGGTGATCGTCTCAATGAGGTAGTCATTTGGAGAGGTCTCCCTTGTATATTCCATCTAATATGTAGAAAGCAATTCTATTCCTACTGCTTATGTGAGTAACCTTACTTTCAGTAACATTTTATTTAATCTTTTATTTAATTGATCATGCTTAATTTTGTCAATATATTTGATGTAACATCATAAAGTATAAAGAGGATCTGTCAGCTCTCCTGACATGTCTATTTTAGTAAACTTGTATTCCCCATGGAATAACAATGATGGAACATTTTTCTAAGTACTCTGCCTTGTGCTGTTCCTCTGTTATTCCCCTGGAAATGTATGAATAAATTGACAACTGAGTGTTACCATTCCCCTTGTCGAAGGGGTATGTTCCTACAGAGTCTGACACTACCAGCACTAATTAAAGAGCCGAGGTCCTCCTTAAATAGTTTAAAAAAGGCGCATATTTTGTGTTATGCTCAAATACTCTTAGGTTTTAGTTTCAACTACCTGACTTTTAATTTAAAAAAAAGAAAAGGAAGGGTTGGTACACAGCTGTTAACCTAATGTATTTAGCCTAATGATGTCATCATCGCATCTATGTCCCTCTCTTATTAAATATCTCACAAGTGACTGAAAGTGAAGAAGAATAATTGAAGAAGAATGAAGAGAAATTGTTCAGTTAATTTCTCCTCAGTTTTTCCATCTTTCATCACATGCGCTACAGTTTTTTTCCACCATTGAAGTCATTGGAACATCACTTCCATCTATTATTTTTTTTACCTTTGAAGCCAATAGGATGCCAGATTTAAAAAACTGATGCCATCATTGAGATCTAATGCATTAATCGCCCATCGACTTCAATGGTAAAAATTTGAATGCACCAATGGTTTGGATGACTGACATTATTTGCGTCTGATGAGAAAACAACTGATCCATTTTCAAATAGAAATCAATGACATCTATTCTTATGTCCTTTTCCCAACATCTTTTGCTTAAAAAAAGATGACAGCAATTCATTGGAAAAGGTTATATGTGGGAACAGACCCTTACTTTGGAAAATAACCCTGTGTTGTGACATTTGGCACAGCAAAACTGATGTAGCAAACTTCATCTGTTCGGTAACTAACGTTAGTGGTGTCCATACTGTGTGGTAGAGAATAAGCCGCTGCCAGACATCTTTGGCAATGGATTATCTCACACGAGAACAAAGGATCGTGCATGTTTCACATCAAAATTCTAATGCATCTTTCCCCCGACATTTGCCATTGGGGCAAAGTCAAGACACCCTCAAACACATTAGATGGTCGGCCGACAGCAATTTGATATGTATGGGCACTTAAACTTACTTACTGCCTATAACGAGAAAGGAAGACATTATAATCACTTGGTGAAGACGGACATAATAGAAATGTAAAATAAATCTGTAACATATTACAAAGTGACAAAATTCCTGTTCCTTTCCTGTTCCCGTTCCTGTTGTAGATCGCTCTCAATATAGTCGATTTGTTTAGGGAAATCCCATTAACACTCCTAGGTGAGAGGATTCTCCCAGGTCAGAATAGGATCGGGTAAGGGGGTTATCATATAAAACCCCAATGCAACTACAGTCCTAAATAATGTTGTCTATAAAAGTAATATGGGAACCCTAAAAATATGAGATATACATTTCTTCAATTTTATTTACTGTATTTTGTGGCAACAAATAATTTTACATTGTAAGGGCAATCCGTGAAGAGTCTATAAATTGAAAGCCCTCATGTCTTCTTACTACAGAGGATGCAATTACATTTTTCCTCTTTTGTATACTATTCATGTATTTTGTGCTAACTATTTTATATTGTGCTTAAGTAAAAGTTATATTTTATTACAAACTCTAGTCCTACTCCAGTAATTTTTTCTCATTTTTTGTGGAGTATCTATTAATGGAAACCAATCCCTGTGGTGAGGGAATATCACCATCTATACTATCCATTACACTGAAGTAAATATCTTTTGTGAGGAGACACATATTACTCCCCAGGATTCTCATAGGATCAAGCACTCGCTAATTCCCACTGCTTTTATATCTAACTACTCGAAAGAAAAAAAAAAGGTGTATTATTGGTATTTAACTCCTTAGTGACCAGCCCATTTTAGGCCCTAATGACCAAGCTATTTTATTCGTATTTCTATAGTCGCATTCAAAGAGCTATAACGTTTTTATTTTTTCATCTACATAGCTGTATGAGGACTTGTTTTTTGCGGGATTAGTTGTGCTTTTTAATAGCACCATTTTTGGGTACATATAATTTTTTTATTAACTTTTATTAACTTTTTTGGGGGGGATTATAAAAAAAACCCTGAAATTCCGCCATTGTTCTATGCGTTTTTAAATTGGCACCGTTCACTGTTCGACGTAAATAACATGTTACCTTTATTCTATGGGTCGGTACGATTACGGCAATACCACATATGTAGAGGTTTTTTATGTTTTACGACTTTTGCACAATAAAAACTCTTTTGAACTGAAATTATTTGTTTTTGCATCGTCGCTTTCCAAGAGCCGTAACTCTTTTATTTTTCCATCAATGTAGTGATTTTTTTGGGCTTGTTTTCTGCGGGACGAGACGTAGTTTTGATTGGTACTGTTTTGGGGTGCATGGGACTTATTGATTCATTTTTATTATGACTTTTTTGGGGGGCAATGGAAAAAAATTGCAATTTCGCCATTGTTTTTTGCGTTGTTTTTTTTACGGTGTTCACCTTGCGGCTTAAATTAACTTTATTAATGGAGTCATTACGGTCGCGGCGATACCATATATGTGTACTTTTATTTACTTTTTACACTTTTATGGAAAAAAAATGGTTTTATTTATTTTTTTACTGTAATTTTTATTATTAATCTTTATTTCACATTTATTATTCATTTCACTAGTCCCACTAGGGGACTTTACTGTGCGATCTTCAGATCGCTGCTATAATGCTCTGGTATACTTCGTATACCAGAGCATTATTGCCTGTCAGTGTAAATCTGACAGCCAATCTGTTAGGATGTGCCTCCGGCGCGTCCTAACAGGCATATGTCCAGGGCAGACCTGGGGGATTTTATCAAGCCCCCGGCTGCCATGACACCCCATCGGAGACCCGCAATTGCATTTGCGGGCCGCCGATGGGTGACAGAGGGAGCTCACTCCCTCTGTAAACAAAGTTAAATGCCGCAGTCGCTGGCGTTGCAGTCGCAGTCGCTGGCATTGGAGCAGGAGCTCAGCTGTTAGCAGACAGCTGAGCCCCGGCTCCAGCCTGCACGGGAGACCCGTGCAGGACTTAGACTAGGCTCACGTGAAAAGGCGTCAGCCTAGCCTAAGGCTCCTTAGTGACTCACGTGAAAAGGCGTATTGGTGGTCACTAAGGGGTTAAAAATTTAGTGGTACAATTCTTGAATAATGTTATTAACCCAGGCAGTCAATATATAATTTAAAGTTGCATAATCAAGTGTATATAATAAAAGCGATGGTCTATGTTCCTAACAAAAACCAGCTCAGATTTCTTTGCAAAGTTTTCTGTACATGGGAACAGGGAAGTGTCATATTATGTGGGGAATTTAATATTCTTGCCTTATATACCCAACCTTTCCCCCTAATAATAGATGAAAATCTGTATGACATGTGGAGAATATATCATGATTCAGAGAGAGATTATTCCTTTTTCTCCCCTGTCCACGGATCCTACTCACATATAGACCTTTGTTTTTATTAGATAGATTACTGTACAATAAAGCCCAGCAATCCACTGTATAAACAATAACGTGGTCAGACCACACTGCGATCACAATGACTTTAAATGACCCTGTTAATACCACTTCTGCTTCTCTCTGGAGAATTAATGACTATCTTCTAGCACACCCAAAATCAGCGGAGGAGATAACCTAATTTCTCAAATTACAGAATTGGAAAGATTTAATAAATCTAATGTAAATCTTGCAACTCAGGCTTTAACTAAAAGATTGTTTATTCTATAAATATGAAAACAATCTGAAAAGGCTTAAAGCAACATATTATTCCCAAAATAATAATTCAGGGAAACTTTTAGCTCAACAAATGAAATCCTAAAATTGAAGTTAAATATCAAAAATCCCCTTTTTTTTATAGAATCCTCTCGTAGTTTGAAAATATATATTCCCAAAGGTTTCGCTAATTGATTCCGAAAGTATTACGCTACACTTTATTATTTGAGATCAGAAATCGACCACCCTGAAGATGGTCAAATAACTACTACAAAAAATATTTCCACATCCTATTACATTTCTTGAAATGTACATTTCACCCGGCTTGCCCTGATGGCTCCTTTCCACCAAAAATCCTATCAACGGTTGTCATTACACTGTCTAAAGAGGATAAAACACCATCCACACCACAAAATATTAGACCAATGTTAAATACAAATGCCTAATTTTTAGCATTATGACTCGCCTTGATACCCTCATAGAACCTGATTAAGTGGGCTTTGTTAAAGGAAGAGAGGCAGCATATGATACAAGACAAATTATTAACATGGGTTGTTTGTCTTCTCAGTACTGTAGCACCTGGAATTTGTGGTCCCGATATTGAGTGCAAACAAGGTGTTAGATTCTTCACCTTCTGCCCGGGTTTTTGTTAATGGAATATTATGTAACCCATTTCACATCAGCAATGATAGCCATCAGGGGTGTCCGTTATAACCCTCGATCTTTATTCTTTCTATAGAGCCACTGGCCTATAGACAGAATCCTTCAGTTAGAGGAATTAATATTAGGGAAAGATTCCATGTAATTTCATTATATGCAGATGATGTTATCTTGTCACTGAACCTATCGTATCACTGGACTCTGCCTTAATGGTTATGAAAGAATTCAGAGAATTATCTTTTTACAAAATTAATGAAAATAAATCCCAAATTGTAGCTCTCAATCTTTCTCCTACCCTCGTTTTACATTTGAAAATTAGTTTCAAACTAGACTGATGACCAGACAGCATAAGACTGGCAACCAGACAGCTTACTGTATTTATGTATCTCAATTTTCCCTCACACCGAATCTTTATAACTTAACTTTACACCTCTTCAAGAAATGAACCATTACTTTAAAGTTGAGAATTCATGTATAGGAAGAAAAGCCTCATTTAAAATGATGAAACTGCCCAAGCTTTTGTATCTCTTTAGAACTTTGCCTATCATTCTTCCACATAGTTTTTTCAAAACAGTGCATATGCTGATCGATACATTTGTGTGGAAATTGGGCAATCCCCACATTATCCCATAAATTGCTTTCTAAGAACAAATTAGGTGGGGGTCTGTGTCTTCATTGCTACTGAAATAAAGGCTATGAGACACTGGTAGCAAATGGGCAAGTCCCTAAATTGCGTACGCATTGAATACGCTCTGGCATCTCAGGGGTCATCTCAAAGAGCTTTTTTCTTTGAACACTTACACTTTACCCTAGGACCTCTAATATTTTTTTAATTCCTCTCATCTTAATTGGAAATGTTTTTACACTAGATGTGGTACCTTGTTAATTTCCTTCATTAAAATGATCCTTTTGACATTCTAAAGTTGTTAATTCCTGATTTATAACCCCCATTGGAAACAGAGGGGGATCTTTCAGCTTCAACAACCGTTTGAAAACTTTCAGTTAATTCAATTTGAGTCAATACATCAGTCTTTCAATATACCACATCAAGAAAATTATAAATATCTCCAAATTCGTCACTGGTATTTATCATTAGATGCACTATTGATTGAGGGCAGTCTATCAATTTTTGAGTCAATTTCTAAACCACACTCTATGTCCCAATGGTTGAAAGATTTATATGAAATTCCAGATATTAAGTAGATTGTTTCTATGTCCAACTCTTTCCTGTCATGGGGTAAGGAATTGTATTGTGTTATCTCTGTATCTCAATGGAAGTTGATCTTACTGGGATGTATATCCCCCTTTTCCAACCTTAGCGTTATTATTTATAGATATGCATGCCTTTCCTCTCGAATGTAGGACTTCTGTAGTCTATCTACTATCTGCAAGGCAAGCATTTTTTTAAAAAAAACTTGGGACAGCCTAAACAAATATCTGGAGAGAGCTGGACACACACCATAATCATTTTTCCCTTGCATAGCTTAAGTTGAGATAAGGAAATTATGTTCGTTTTCGTTATCTTGTTTTGATGTAACTATAGTTGTGACGCAGTTTGCTCTGTTTATATGTAACTAAGACGACCGTTGTTTACACATACATTTATCACCTCCTAAGAGATCTTAAGACAGTAGTCAGTAAGCAGTTTTGTTTGAATAAATGCAACAGCCTTTCCCAATTGAGCCTTTCTAAAGGCTAGACATAGGAAAGGATGCCGAAATGTCCTCAGTATAATGCCAGGGATTTTTATGTAGTGCTAATGGTATAATAGGAGGTAATTTTCAAATTGTGTGTGTCATAAACTGTTTCATCATGAACTCAGAAAGTTCACAGTCATTTATGACTAACAAGACATGTTGTAGGCCGTGTCTAGATTACAGTTGGTCACTACATGCAGCATATTTGCTGGGAATGATCCCAACATATACATCTAACCTGCCCATAGAATTCTATTAACCAAATGTATGCCAAAAGAGTGTCCCTTCCTATAACTATCCTATGCCTGGAAGACACATTTTTTTTAAGATTCTAAACCAATGGATTAGAAGTTTGTAAATAAATTTTAAAATTGTGGTAAATAATACAATTAATTATTTTATAAAGAAAAACCTTCCTACTTGACATAAAAATATCCTGTCAATATATTGATAGACAATAATACAAACAGAGTCAGTAATTTTAGAATGGTTCACATGATTCTAGTTTTAACTTTAACCCTTTCAAGATCGAGCTCATTTTGACCTTCATGACCAGCCCCATTTTCTCAAATCTGACATGTGTCAATTTATGTGTTAATAACTCTGGAATGCTTTTGCCTATCCAAGCGATTCTGAGATTGTTTTATCGTGACATATTGTACTTTATGTTAAGGGAAAAATTTGATCAATAAATTCATTGCTTATTTGTGAAAAACACCAAAATTTTGAGAAAATTTGCAAAAATTATGATTTTTCTTATTTTAAATGTATCTGCTTGTAAAAAAGATAGTAATACCACACAAAATAGTTACTATTTTACATATTCCATATGTCTACTTTATATTTGCATTGTTTTTTGAACATTATTTTATTTTTCTAGGATGTTACACGGCTTAGTACTTTAGCAGCAATTTCTCACATTTTAAAGAAAATTTCAAAAGGCTATTTTTACAGGGATCAGTTCAGTTCTGAAGTGGCTTTGAGGGCCTTATGTACTACATAGACCCCATAAATCACCCCATATTAAAAACTGCACCCCTCAAATTATTCAAAACAGCATTCAGAAAGTTTCTTAACCCTTTAGGCGCTTACCAGGAATTAAAGCAAAAGTACAGGTGAAATGTACAAATTTTTTTTTTTTTGCTGAAATTCATTTGTAATACATTTTTTTCTGTAACACAGAAGGCTTTACCCGAGAAATGCAACTCAATATTTATTGCCCAGATTCTGTAGTTTTTAGAAATATCCCACATGTGGTCCTAGTGCGCTAATTTACTGAAACACCGGCCTCAGAAGCAAAGGAGCACCTAGTGGATTTTGGGGCCTCCTTTTTTTAGAATATATTTTAGGCACCATGTCAGGTTTGAAGAGGTCTTGTGGTGCCAAAACAGTGGAAATCCCCCAAAAGTGAGACGGTTTTGGAAACTACACACCTCAAGGAATTTATATAGGGGTATAGTTAGCATCTTGACCCCACAGGTCTTTTGCTATATTTATTGGAGTAAGTCTGTGAAAGTGAAAATATACTTTTTTCTGAAAAAATATAAAAAAAAATAATATTTGCAAGGAATAAAGATTAAAAAGCACCTTAAAACTTGTAAAGCTACTTCTCCCGATTACGCCAATACCCCATATGTGGTACTAAACTGCTATTTGGACCCACAGCAGAGCTCAGAAGGGAAGGAGCGCCATTTGGATTTTGAAGTGCAGATTTTGCTGGATTGGTTTTCAGTGCCATGCCGCGTTTGCAACGCCCTGGAGGGAGCAAAACAGTGGAATCCCCCCAAAACTGACCCCATTTTGAAGACTACACCCCTCAAGGAATTTTTCTAGGGGTATAGTTAGCATTTTGACCCCACAGGTTTTTTGCTGAATTTAGTGGAATTAGGCCATGAAAATGAAAATCTACTTTTTTCTGAAAAAACATAGAAATGTTTAATTTTTACAATGAATAAAGTACAAAAATCACCCCAAAATTTGTAAAGCAATTTGTCCTGATTTCAGCAATACACCATATGTGGTAATAAACTGCTGTTTGGACACACGGCAGGACTCAGAAGGGAAGGAACAATATTTGGCTTTTGGAGCTCAAATTTAGCTGGAATGGTTTTCGGGTGTCATGTCACATTTGCAAAGCCCCTGAGGTACCAAAACAGTGGAAACCTCCCCAAAGTCCCTTTACGGGACTGGAACGAGCGATCATTAGGTCGCTGGTACAATGCACTGCAATACTAATGTATTGCAGTATGATGTCATTTTACAGGCTCCTGTAACAGCGCGATCGCTGTTCCTGTCCGTTAGTCCCGGGTGTCAGCTGTAATACACAGCTGACACCTGCAGAATATGGAGCGGGCGCAGCGCGTGAGTCCGCTCCATATATAACCCCTCGCACCACGACATGCTATTAAGTCGTGGTGCGCGAAGGCGTTAATGCGCAGCGGATGGTGCAAATTGAAAATTAAAATTTTCCACTGATATGCCATTTTAATGCACAATACGTTGTGCCCAGTTTGTGCCACTGAAGACAAATACCTCATACAATGTTGAGCGGGTTCTCCCGGATATAAAATATCATATATGTGGACGTAAGCTGGTGTTTGGGCACGCTGTGGGGCTCAGAAGGGAGGGAACGCCATTTGGCTTTTGGAGCGCAGATTTTGCTTGGTAACTGTTCTGTTTGGGGTTTTGCTGGTATTTCAGTTATGATGTGGGGGCATATGTAACCTGTGCGGAGAACATCAGGACATAATAAGAGGGTATAATAATGGGGTACATAAATAATAATCCGCAGATATGTGGCCGGTGTCGCACTGATAAATGGTCGCCCGATCTCATCTGCTTTTGGAACACTCTGCACATTTTGCGTCGCCATATTCTGAGAGCCAGAACTTTTTTTTGTTTTCTCCAACGGAGCCGTGTGAGGGCTTATTTGTTGCGGGAAAATCTGTACTTTTCATTGGTACCATTTTAGGGTACATGTGATTTTTTTTATCACTTTTTATTAGATTTTTTTGGAAGCAAAGTGACAAAGAAACATAAATTCTGACAATGTTTTTTGTATTTTTTTTTTTACACTTTTCACCGTGCGGTATAAATGACATTTTACTTTATTCTGCGGGTCGGTACGATTACGGCGATACCATATGTATATAGGTTTTTTTATGTTTTGTGGCGATTGCGTAATAAAATCACTTTGATAAAATTATTTATTTTTTGTGTCACCATATTCTGAGAGTCATAATTTTATATTTTTCCGTCAAAAAAGCGGTGTAAGGGCTTGTTTTTTGCGGGACGGGTTGTAGTGTTTATTGGTACTATTTTGGGGTACATGCGACTTTTTGATCACTTTTTATTCTATATTTTGGGAGGGTTGATGACCAAATAAAGTGATTCTGACATTGTTTTTTAATTATTTTTTTTGCGGTGTTCACCGTGCGGGAAAAATAATATTACAGTTTTATAGTTTGGGTCGTTACGAACGCGGTGATACCAAATATGTGTACTTTTTTTAACATTTTCATTTTTTTCCTATAATAAAAGACTTATTATAGGAAAAAAAGCATTATTTTTTTTTGTAACTTTTATAACTTGTTTTTACACTTTTATAAAACTTTTTTATTACTTTATTTTTTACTTTTTACTTGTTTTACTTGAAGACTGGCAGCACTGATCGCTGCTATAATACATTACACTACCTAGGTAGTGTAACGTATTATAAACGGTCAGTGTGACGCTGAGAGTCACACTGACAGGAAGCTTATGAGGACCGGCCTCCGGCTGGTTCTCATAGGCTGCTGTGCATGGCAGACCCGGGAGCTGTTATATGGCCCCCGGTTCTGCCTTATAACCGACTGCAGCACCAGCAATCGGTCCCCGGGAAAGTTTGTTGTAGCAACAAACTTTCCAGTTTGTTATAGCAACAAACTTTCCAGTTCGTTGCTACAACACACTTTCCCTGCGATCACATGACCGGGACCTGAACTAATCAGGTCCTGATCATATCTCCGGGACCAGAGGCAGGTGATAACAGCGCGATCCGGGTGTCAGCGCTACTCTGAGACACCCGGATCGTGCTTATAACACCCACCGTGAATTCACGTCGGCACTGCACAGAGCCCAGCAAGTGCCGACGTGAATATACAGTGGGCGGTCGGGAAGCGGTTAAGACCTACATCAATTCTTATAAGGACACTTGAAAATGGCTAGTTTATCTATCATCAGGGGTGTTACTGGAAAGGGCAGGACCCAATAGCAAACTTTTGAATGCCCCCCAGAATTTACTAAATCCATGTGAAGGATAAGGTGAGGGAAAACATGCTGGATGGAGGCATGGGAGGCATTCAGACCCCAGATGAGACCCCTAAATTAATTAAATCCCCAGATCAGACCACAAAATTTATTTAGACCCCAAACCAGATGCCTAAATATATTCAGAACCCAAACTAGAACCCTAAGTTCATTTAAACCCCAGACCAGCACCCAATATTAATTCAGAACCCAGGCCAGACCACAAAATTAATTCCTACTTCAGATCCAAACCGAAAATGTAATTTAGACCCCAAACCACAAACTTAATTCAGACCCCAGAATTAATAGAGACCCCAGATCAGACCCCTCTTTTTATTTATAGCACCACTCTCTGGTCATTACTTCACTTCTGGGTGCCACCACACACAAGTTCAGAACCTCAGAAACTATAAAAGTTTATAGGATGGAAAATATTTTTAACTGTAGACTAAATTTGTGACAAGGTGGTGTAGAGTATGAGTCAGAGCCTCGTCTGACTAAAGGGCTTGATGTGGCAAGGTGGGCTAGGCTTTGGGGTCAATTCACAACTACCACTGCTGCAATCCCTATAGCTACAACACTGTCTGTTATCTAGGCATTGAGCTGCTTACATTTTAGGAGTAAATAAAATAAGAAAATAAATTAACATGACCTTGGTGACTGCATAACACCTGCAAATAAACAGCAAAGTAACTATGAGCAACACAAATGAAAAAATTTCCCAAGCAACAAACTTTACAGTTAACATGATTGAGAACAATGTCCTATTATTCGTTCTGCTTCTTGAACAGCCCAGATGCCAGCAAAGAATAAAAATGTTGTGGAACTTGATTCCCGGCTTTAAGTTAATTCAAATGAAGGAGCCTCAAATGGTTTAGTTAGAAATTAAGTTAATTGGGTTTGGTATAAGGTTGGTGTACTTCCTGCTGGAAAGTTTCCCATGTTTTCTTCAGTGTAAGTAGTGACTGAGCTCCCATGTCACCCTGTTAGCCCAGACTTTAATTAGATCTGGCATTCTCCTCATAATGATAAATGCTGAGATGATGAATGGAAATGCAAATGAGTGTGAAGTGGCTCAGCCATCAGAGCTGCATATCATTAACACCTTCCTACTGTTAAATCGATCAATGTCATCTTCAGATCCCTGTGTTCAGCGGGTGCAGGTGGCGGTTCACCAGATTGCCTTCCACAATATTGGCTGTCTCAACTTTGTAGGTTTTTCCTCCCCATATGCTTTTATTCATCTTCTGTTAAATATTTTCCTGGCTCATGTCTACTTCCAACTGAGAAGAAAACCATTTATGTGAATAGGGGAAACATAGCTTGATAAAATCTCTGTATAAGTCTCAAGGCGATGTCATTTATTCAAAGAAAATTGAACAGAATGACACTATCACAACTGTTTTAACTCATAAATAATAACAAACATTTTGCTAAATCTCAAAAGATTTAATTCCTACAGTGCCTATTAACTTTACAGAACATGAAATAACAACACATGGTAAAAGGACTTCGAGCTCTGTATTACACTATAAAGCCCAATACTACACCAATAGTTATTACTAGAGTATGATAAATGTATGGATCAGACTGATTATTTTGTAAAATGAGAGTTAATACCACATCCATGTACAGGATTTTGAATATAAAAAAAAATTAACTTAAGTAGAAAATAAAATTCTACTTTCCACCACATGTCCGCCATAAATGGCATTATCTAAAATACTGGAAGTGCTAGCTACCACTAGCTTCTATCATTTCTGTTGAGAACAAGTCTTACTGCTATGCTGTTCAATATATACAATATATTTTGTATTAACATCATTCGCTAAAGACTTTTTTTCTATAAAATATTTTATTTCCTTCTGAATTTTTTTTTACAAATCACATTTAGTCATTGTAAGTATTTTTCATACTTTACAGCATCCATCAGTGTAATTGAAATTAGTAGCTTAGACTGTATTCTTATTAAAATAGAACATAATGTAGTCCTTTGCCAGGCAGAGTATCAAAGAAAGACAATCACCCAACCTAATAAGTTCTTTATTTGGTGCTCAAACCACTCATTAACAAATAATTGGATCAAAAGTTCAGCGGCCATTATTGCTCTGTCACTTAGACTGCATTTGCTACTGAGGATGAAACCAAATGAGCTGGTCACTAAGTTATAAATAATTAGTATGGGGTACTCCGCTTACCTGAGCTATTTGCAAAGAGGACATCATTGTACAGAACACAGACAGAAAGAGTTATCTTTAAAACAAGCCTAATACAGATGAGTTAACTCATTTATACAAGCTGTCTTATGTCTTATTCATAATGTACCACAGATATACAAAATCAATTGTATGCACTTAAATATTGGTAGAATTCCATAAAAAAACGTTATATTTTTTAAAATAATGGTTGATTTTCTCAGACTTATAAACAGAACCCATAAGCCCACATTTACTAATGCTATCCAATAGTTAGAGAATGTAAACTTAGACCAGGCAGGCACAAAATGTGCTCAATTTATCACAGTGGTGCATACTGCATTATAATTTAGGCACATCTTGCATGATCTGTTAGACACTTTTCTCTTACTTATATTTTGTGCCAGAATTTTGTGCCAATTTGTGTGAATTTTGAGTCTACAGGATTTTTAGAATATACCTAAAGCAAAAAGTCTTAAAAAAAAATCAAGCAGAGAACACAGAGGTTGAATTCCTTCTGATCTCTTCCATTTTTGTCTGGCAGGGGTGAAGCTTAGTCAAAGGGCAAAGCTTAAAAGCATTTACTTCCGATTGCAGTAGAGAAGCTGTCCTGCTACAGCCAGTTGCCTTAAAGTCTGTCACAGGATTGTAAAACAGAGGAAGGGGGAGGTGACACATATAATTCTTTATATATTTCTCCGTTTTGATTTCCATATGATAAAATAAAGGATCTAAGAATAGGAGGATATTAAGGAAGTAATGGCTTACATTTTATTTACTTATTTATTTAATTGTTTTGCCTTTTCTATGCTTAGTGTTCCTTTAAGTTTCTCTAGTAAACAAAGCCCATATACTAGATTTTTTGACCTCCATGAATATTAATTGGGGAGAAATAGGGTTTATGCAGAAATTATTATTCTGTAATGGGCATCAATATGAGATTATATATATATATGAAATTGCTGGAATTTTTGTAAATGCAGAATACTTTGAATTAAAAATGATATTTTCTTATATACACTACCGTTCAAAAGTTTGGGGTCACCCAGACAATTTTGTGTTTTCCATGAAAACTCACACTTATATTTATCAAATGAGTTGCAAAATGACTAGAAAATATAGTCAAGACATTGACAAGGTTAGAAATAATGATTTTTATTTCAAATAATAATTTTCTCCTTCAAACTTTGCTTTCGTCAAAGAATGCTCCATTTGCAGCAATTACAGCATTGCAGACCTTTGGCATTCTAGCTGTTAATTTGCTGAGGTAATCGGGAGACATTTCACCCCATGCTTCCAGAAGGCCCTCCCACAAGTTGGATTGGCTTGATGGGCACTTTCTTGCGTACCATACGGTCAAGCTGCTCCCACAACAGCTCTATGGGGTTGAGATCTGGTGACTGCGCTGGCCACTCCATTACAGATAGAATACCAGCTGCCTGCTTCCTCCCTAAATAGTTCTTGCATAATTTGGAGGTGTGCTTTGGGTCATTGTCCTGTTGTAGGATGAAATTGGCTCCAATCAAGCGCTGTCCACAGGGTATGGCATGGCGTTGCAAAATGGAGTGATAGCCTTCCTTATTCAAAATCCCTTTTACCTTGTACAAATCTCCCACTTTACCAGCACCAAAGCAACCCCAGACCATCACATTACCTCCACCATGCTTGACAGATGGCGTCAGACACTCTTCCAGCATATTTTCAGTTGTTCTGCGTCTCACAAATGTTCTTCTGTGTGATCCAAACACCTCAAACTTCGATTCATCTGTCCATAACACTTTTTTCCAATCTTCCTCTGTCCAATGTCTGTGTGCTTTTGCCCATATTAATCTTTTCCTTTTATTAGCCAGTCTCAGATATGGCTTTTTCTTTGCCACTCTGCCCTGAAGGCCAGCATCCCGGAGTCGCCACTTCACTGTAGACGTTGACACTGGCGTTTTTCGTGTACTATTTAATGAAGCTGCCAGTTGAGGACCTGTGAAGCATCTATTTCTCAAACTAGGGACTCTACTTGTCTTGTTGCTCAGTTGTGCAGCGGGGCCTCCCACTTCTCTTTCTACTCTGGTTAGAGCCTGTTTGTGCTGTCCTCTGAAGGGAGTAGTACACACCGTTGTAGGAAATCTTCAGTTTCTTGGCAATTTCTCGCATGGAATCATTTCTAAGAACCACAATAGCTTTTTCTAGCCATTTTGAGAGTTTAAACGAACCCACAAATGTAATGCTCCAGATTCTCAACTAGCTCAAAGGAAGGTCAGTTTTATAGCTCCTCTAAACAGCAAAACTGTTTACAGCGGTGCTAACATAATTGCACAAGGGTTTTCAAGTGTTTTCTAATCATCCATTAGCCTTCTAACACAGTTAGCAAACACAATGTACCATTATATAACCTAAAAAAGAAGATGCCAATAGACTGGAAGTATAAGAAATTGAAAAAATATACTTTATTGAAGATAACATGTAGACGTACTATGATAAAAAACGAATCCAGAAACCAACAGGTTAAAAGGACATACAAGCCATGCAGCTCATGAAGTAAATAGATTGTATAAGTATGATTGAATGAAAAATGCCTGGTTGTACAAACTATCACTGTAAACATTAGCACGTTAAGTTCTGCCCACAACAGTTTCCATGGGGTGGACATCTTGCTGTGTATCTAGTCCTGGACTTACAATGGGTATGTTTAACTATCGCAATTTGTTCTTATACTGTTTCATTTATTAGCAATGTTTATTTTCTGCCATCTTCATACATATCTGTTATCTTAACTACTTCATATGGCATATGTCCATTCAATGTTGCTTCAAACTGTTGTGGGCAGAACTTAACGTGCTAATGTTTACAGTGATAGTTTGTACAACCAGGCATTTTTCATTCATTCATACTTATACAATCTATTTACTTCATGAGCTGCATGGCTTGTATGTCCTTTTAACCTGTTGGTTTATGGATTCGTTTTTTATCATAGTACGTCTACATGTTATCTTCAATAAAGTATATTTTTTCAATTTCTTATACTTCCAGTCTATTGGCATCTTCTTTTTTAGGTTATATATTTATGCTTTGGATGCTTGTGTGGGTACACGCCCCAGGATCTAGCTCACATCTGATTGTTTGCTTGCTAACAGCCGCAGTTTACTTCCTTTGGGCTGCTCAGATCCATGCTGTGTTTTTCGGTTCTAACAATTTACCATTAGAACACTGGAGTGATGGTTGCTAGAAATGGGCCTCTATACACCTATGTAGATATTGCATTAAAAACCAGACGTTTGCAGCTAGAATAGTCATTTAGCACATTAACAATGTATAGAGTGTATTTCTGATTAATTTAATGTTATCTTCATTAAAAAAAACTGTGCTTTTCTTGCAAAAATAAGGAAATTTCTAAGTAACCCTAAATTTTTGAACGGTAGTGTATATATATATATATATATATATATATATATTTAATATTTATTCTTTTAAATATATATATATATATATATATATATGTATATATATATATATATATATATATATATATATATATATATATATAGTGCGATCCACATGCCCTAAGGTGTTGTAGTTGGGTTGAGAGGTAACAAGGTCAGGGGTTTGGGATAGCTAGGCATTTTTCTTGTTTTGGTCTATGTAATGTATCAAATTTTATTTGTGGGGTGCACTTTTCCAAATCAAATCTCCAAAGATGCCATTCATATAATAAAATATTTTAAGGAGCAGTATCCCCCTTTAAATATTTGGGGATACAAGTTAGCACACAAATCTCAGATTATGAAACACTTAACATCATGCCCATGCTTAGCAGGTTGATCTTCTTATATTTTTCTAACTCACTTGAAATAATTCTACAGGATGCAAGTAACCATATGAGCAGCTTGAATATGTCTGTACTAATACTGTTAAATATGAAGCTATATTTGTACACATAAAACTTAGTCATTCCCTAGGGCCTTAAATAAGGGACTCAGAAAAATCTGCTTATTCACATGGTTTAAATTTTTAATATTAAAATGCACTGAGATTTGCTATACACATGCTTCAAGATGTATCGCCCGAAGCAAAACAGTGTTTTATAGGTGGACATGCAATTGTGTTCATTTCATTATAGGCCACAGTTTTTACAGTAATAATCAGAAGTGTTAGCTTTTTATAAAAAATGATGACAGGATGACATGATGAGACTTTTTAAAACCTTAGTGAAATGGATAACGTAAATTATTAAAATAACTACGAAAATGTTTCTTAGCATTCATGTTTTCAATTACAAAATCACAAAGTATAAAAAAACTTCTCAGAAACTTGAGAATAAGAGAAAATGCAAGGTTGATTATATGCCTAAGGTTTATTGTATTTTATGCAGTGCACACTTTGCCTGTACCATCCGCAGTACATATGTAGCACACATTACATTAAACAATATTATGGTCAACAATAAAGATACCTAGCATATTGTAACGTCCGTGGCTGCGGGCTGTCAGCTCCAGCCTCCCGCTGACAGCCGCAGCCACGAGTCGGCAAGCGCTGGCCACAGCCTCCTCCTCAGGAGACGCCAGCGCTTGCATCCACTCACCTTCACCGGAGCCCGCAGGGTGCGCGCGCACGCTCGTCCCCGCTCTTAAAGGGGCAGCGTGCGCACCGGACATCTTGAACGACCTTTGACCCGTGAGTACCCTGGGCTATAAGAGGGGTCCAGCCCCCTAGTTCGATGCCTGAGCGTTGTTAGTTTTCCCAGTCTGTCTTGCAAATGGTCCCTTAGTGTTTCCCGTTCCTGTTGTTACCCGTACCTTGTTCCCCGTTCCTGTTTCCGTGCTTTGCCCTAGTATCTAGTCGTGCCACATCCAGAGGAATCTGCCACGTCCTGTATCATCTGCCACATCCAGAGGAATCTGCCACGTCTGGAGGAATCCGACACATCCTGTGTCATCTGCCACATCTAGAGGAATCTGCCACGTCTGGAGGAATCCGCCACGTCTAGAGGAATCCGCCACGTCCTGTGTCATCTGCCACGTCTGGAGGAATCCGCCATGTCCTGTGTTATCTGCCACGTCCGGAGGAATCTGCCACGTCTGGTGCAACTTGCGGCTCCTGTGTCATCCGCCACGTTTGGTGCCATCTGCTGCACCCATCTCATCTGTGCCAGAGCTGTGGCCACCATCTAGACTATTCAGGTACCCTTGTGCGGGACATTGTATTTCTGGGGTGTCCTGTTGTTTGGCCAGCTGCCTCCCCGCTGCGGCGGTACGGCCTAGTGGGTCCACTAACCCGCTCCGTGACAGTACGCTCAGGCCATGGACCCCGCTGGTCAACCTGCGACGTTGTCTACACAAGCCATGCTGGCTGAGATGGAGGATCTCCAGTCACGACAAGACCAGCTCCTCCTGTCGGTGAACGCCATAGCCCATCGGCTGCTTGCTCCGTCCACAGTCATCACCGCACCCGTTCCTGCGGTTCCGCCTGCTACACTTCCTGTCTGTACCGGTACCAACCCCCTGTGTTTCTTGCCGCTACCTCCACGCTATGACGGAGATCCGAGGTCCTGCAGGGGATTTTTGAATCAGTGCCTGATCCATTTCAGACTACATGCCAGGTCCTTCTGTTCAGATGACGTCAGGATCGCCTTTATCATCTCTCTCCTTACCGGCAAAGCCCTGGCATGGGCCAATCCTCTGTGGGAACATCAGGGACCAGAGACCCGGGACTTGCAGTGCTTCTTACAGACCTTCCGCTCGATCTTTGAGGAATCTGGGAGAGTTTCTTCGGCTGCTGCACCCATCTCATCTGTGCCAGAGCTGCGGCCACCATCTGGACTATTCAGAGTTGTATAAAATTGCGTTAATAAGTGCCCCATGGGCTATATTAGTGGCTGTAGGAGGGATCGGAGGCGTTGTATATATTTGGAGGAGTGGAGACATCTTCTGGAGGGCACTGCTCACCCCATCCTGATCTTCACCGACCACAAGAACCTCACTTACCTTCAGTCCGCTCAAAGACTTAATCCTCGTCAAGCCAGGTGGTCGCTGTTCTTCACCCGTTTTCTGTTTGCGCTCCACTACCGTCCCGCAGACAAGAATGTGAGGGCCGATGCCCTGTCCAGATCGTTTGAGACGGAAGACACGGTGGAGTCCCTCCAGACCATCATAGACCCGTCCTGCATAGTCACTGCTAATCCTCTGCAGGTTAGAGACATCCCTCCTGGGAGGACTTTTGTTCGGTTGGCGGACAGGAGTAGAATTCTCCGCTGGGGACATAGTTCTAAACTTGCTGGGCACGCCGGTGTCCGTAAAACCCGAGACCTAATTGCTCGTCACTTTTGGTGGTCCACGCTACCTAAGGATGTTCTGGACTTTGTCTCTGCTTGCACGGTGTATGCCTCTAACAAAGTGACTCACTCCAAGCCTGCCGGCCTGCTTCAACCTCTGCCTGTACCCAATGCCCCCTGGCAGCACATTGCGATGGACTTCGTCACAGACCTTCCCCCCTCAGCAGGATGTAGCACTGTCTGGGTGGTGGTGGACCGGTTCTCTAAGATGGCTCATTTTATCCCGCTGACCGGCCTACCTTCTGCTCCTCGTCTGGCAAGTCTCTTCATTCAGCACATCTTCCGCTTGCATGGCTTGCCTCTTCACATTGTGTCCGACCGGGGGGGTTCAGTTTACCTCTAAGTTCTGGAGAGCCCTCTGTAAACTCCTGGATGTGAGATTGGACTTTTCCTCTGCCTATCACCCCCAATCCAATGGGCAAGTTGAGAGGATCAACCAGATCATGGAAAATTATCTCCGCCATTTCATCTCTTCACAGCACGATAACTGGGTACAGCTTCTACCATGGGCCGAATTTTCTTACAACAACCACACAAGTGAGTCCACCACTTCCACTCCGTTTCACATCGTGTACAGTCAACATCCCAGCGTTCCTCTCCCTGTGTCGACTTCATCTCAGGTTCCCGCTGCTGACTCTGCATATGGGGACTTCCTGCAAATCTGGCAACAGACCCGGTCCTCTATTTTGCTGGCAGTAGATCGCATGAAGCGAAAGGCGGATATTAAGAGAAAAGAGCCGCCTCAGTATCTTCCGGGGACTAAAGTCTGGCTGTCCTCTCGGAACATTCGCTTGAAGGTGCCTTCATACAAGTTCGCTCCCAGGTTCCTTGGACCATTTGAGGTCCTGCAGCAGATCAACCCTGTCGCCTACAAGCTTCGGCTGCCTCCTACCCTCAGGATTCCCAACTCCTTCAACGTCTCCCTCCTGAAGCCTGTGATCCTAAACCGCTATTCCAAGACTCCCAGCCCTGCGGTTGCTCCCAGCGGCTCCTCGGACATCTTTGAGGTAAAGGAGATCTTGGACACCAAGAGAGTGAGAGGAAAGACCTTGTATTTGGTGGATTGGAGGGGGTTTGGTCCCGAAGAGAGGTCCTGGGAGCAAGAGGAGAACCTCAATGCCCCTACTCTTCTAAAGAAGTTTCTCTCTCGCTCCGGTCCCAAGAAGAGGGGGCGTAAGAGGGGGGATACTGTAACGTCCGTGGCTGCGGGCTGTCAGCTCCAGCCTCCCGCTGACAGCCGCAGCCACGAGTCGGCAAGCGCTGGCCCCAGCCTCCTCCTCAGGAGACGCCAGCGCTTGCATCCACTCACCTTCGCCGGAGCCCGCAGGGTGCGCGCGCACGCTCGTCCCCGCTCTTAAAGGGGCAGCGCGCGCACCGGACATCTTGAACGACCTTTGACCCGTGAGTATCCTGGGCTATAAGAGGGGTCCAGCCCCCTAGTTCGATGCCTGAGCGTTGTTAGTTTTCCCAGTCTGTCTTGCAAATGGTCCCT
Source organism: Rhinoderma darwinii (assembly GCF_050947455.1). Taxonomy (NCBI): domain Eukaryota; kingdom Metazoa; phylum Chordata; class Amphibia; order Anura; family Rhinodermatidae; genus Rhinoderma; species Rhinoderma darwinii. The sequence continues at coordinate 194,083,304 of NC_134691.1, read as the reverse complement.
TAGTGTTTCCCATTCCTGTTGTTACCCGTACATTGTTCCCCGTTCCTGTTTCCGTGCTTTGCCCTAGTATCTAGTCGTGCCACGTCCAGAGGAATCTGCCACGTCCTGTATCATCTGCCACGTCCAGGGGAATCTGCCACGTCTGGAGGAATCCGCCACGTCCTGTGTCATCTGCCACGTCTAGAGGAATCTGCCACGTCTGGAGGAATCCGCCACGTCTATAGGAATCCGCCACGTCCTGTGTCATCTGCCACATCCGGAGGAATCCGCCACGTCCTGTGTTATCTGTCACGTCCGGAGGAATTTGCCACGTCTGGCGCAACTTGCGGCTCCTGTGTCATCCGCCACGTTTGGCGCCATCTGCTGCACCCATCTCATCTGTGCCAGAGCTGCGGCCACCATCTGGACTATTCAGGTACCCTTGTGCGGGACATTGTATTTCTGGGGTGTCCTGTTGTTTGGCCAGCTGCCTCCCGGCTGCGGCGGTACGGCCTAGTGGGTCCACTAACCCGCTCCGTGACACATATCACTTGTTCTGTGTACTAAACTGCCCTAGGCACGTGCTCGTTTGAAATTCTTACACGGCGTATACTGTACAGTTGATAAAACTAGCTGTGTCCATGCCAATTTTTATTATCGGAGAACATACATTGTCTGGAGCAATTCAATGTGTCAGCCTCCTTTGGTTAATATGCAAAATACCATTTAGATGAAAAGAGCAATAGTGAGATGCAGATGTAGTCATCTTTATCTGGACTCTTAACGCATTAAATACACAGTGGCAAGAAACTTTAACTTGACTTTTCAATGGCTTTTGTTGTATGATATCACGCTGCAACAAGTTATCAAGTTTAATCCAAACGAGAACCTAGGGTTGTAAAAAAGAGGTGTCAGCGGGTTACTATAAGTTGAGAGGCCGAACTTATAAATTAGCTTTTTCCATTCCCTTTAATATAACTTTCAGTAATATCAATGTAGACAATAAAGGGGTAGTTAGGTTAGAGAGGGTCAGACTATATTGGTGGGGGGGGAATAGACTGTGGGGAGAGGACTAGACAACAGGATAAGGAGATCCTTTTTGTTACAAAACAGCAATGAAATAAAAAATGCCCAAATAATGTCAAATAATCACATTTCTGATACTGAAAGTGAAAAATTGAAAGGCAAGTTAAAGTGTATGTTCACAAATGCCAGAAGTGGGGGAGCTGGAGGCATTGGTACTAGAGGAAAATATAGATATAGTTGGTGTTGCTGAAACATGGCTAGACTCTTCCCATGACTGGGCTGTAAATCTAGAGGGTTTTACACTGTTTCGGAAAGACATGACAAATAGGAAAGGCGGTGGTGTATGTCTGTATGTGAGAAGTGATATGAAGATGAGTGTGAAAGAGACAATAGTGGGTGAAGATTACTTCTGATGTAATCTATGGACCCCCCAATATAACTGAGGAGATGGAAGGTCAGCTATATAAACAGATGGAGCGAGCTGCACAGGCTGGTACTGTAGTAATAATGGGAGATTTTAATTACCGGGATATTAATTGGGGTCATGGTTGGGCTTCAACTGCAAAGGGGAGAAATTTCCTCAACCTGTTGCAGGAAAATTTTATGGGTCAGTTTGTGGAAGACCCGACTAGAGGTGAAGCTCTATTGTATCTGGTAATTTATAATAATGCAAAGCTTTTTGGGAATGTCAATGTTCGTGAAAAGCTTGGTAACAGTGATCACAATATAGTTAGATTTTACCTATACTGTAAAAAACAAACACAGGCTGGGAGGGCAAAAATACTTAATTTTTAGAAGGCAAATTTCCCCAGGATGAGGGCTGCAATTCAGGATATAGACTGGGAAGAACTAATGTTAAATAATGGGACAAATGATAAATGGGAGATTTTCAAATCTACTTTGGGTAATTATAGTGCAAAATGTATTCCTATAGGTAACAAGTATAAAAGACTAAAATTAAACCCCACATGGCTTACACCTTCCTCTAAAAAGGGCAATACGTGACAAAAAAGGGCATTTGAAAAATACAAATCTGAGGGTACAGCCTTTGTAAATTATAAAAAGCTTTATAAAATCTGCAAAAAAGTAATGAAATCAGCAAAAATACAAAATGAAAGGCAGGTGGCCAAGGATAGTAAAACAAATCCCCAAAAATTCTTCAAGTATATAAATGCAAAAAAGCCAAGGTCTGATCATATAGGACCCTTAGATAGTGGTAATGGGGAGTTGGTCACAGGGGATCAAGAGAAGGTAGACTTACTAAATGGGTTCTTTAGCTCTGTATATACAACAGAAGGAAGAGAAACTGATGTATCCAGTGCTGTTAATATATCAGTTGATATACTGACTTGGCTGAATGTAGATATGGTCAATGCTAAATTAAATAAGAGTTCTTAAAGAGCTTAGTTCAGATATTTCTGTCCCCTTCTTCATAATATTTAGAGATTCTCTAGTGACTGGTATAGTGCCAAAGGACTGGCAAATGTGGTGCCTATTTTCAAAAAGGGCTTTAGGTATTCCCCGGGTAATTATAGACCAGTAAGCTTAACATGGGGAAAATGTTTGAGGGGCTATTGAGGGACTATATACAGGAGTATGTGACAAAACATAGTATTATGAGTGACAGCCAGCACGGTTTTACTAAGGACAGAAGTTGCCAAACCAACCTGATTTGTTTTTATGAAGAGGTGAGCAGAAGCCTAGACAGAGGGGCCACTGTGGATATAGTGTTTTTGGACTTTACAAAGGCATTTGACACTGTCCCTCATAGACGTCGAATGGGTAAATTAAGGACTATAGGTTTAGAAAGTATAGTTTGTAATTAGATTGAGAATTGGCTCAAGGACCGTATCCAGATAGTTGTGGTCAATGATTCCTACTCTGAATGTCCCCGGTTATAAGTGGTGTACCCCTGGGTTCCGTGCTGGGACCACTAATATACAACTTATTTATTAATGATATAGATGATGGATTTAATAGCACTATTTAAATTTTTGCAGATGACATCAAGCTATGTAGTAATGTTCAGTCTATGGAAGATGTTCGTGAATTGCAAACACAAACGGATTTAAACAAACTAAGTGTTTGGGCGTCCACTTGGCAAAAGAAGTTTAATTTAGATAAATGTAAAGTTATGCATCTGGGTACCAACAACCTGCAGGTCCAAATATCAGTCAATATTGGCACAAAACCTGCAGGTCTCTGCTAAAAAGCTGAAGATGAAGATGAATTTCACATTTCAGCATGACAACAACCCAAAGCATACCTCCAAATCAACAAAAGAATGGCTTCACCAGAAGAACATCAACGTTTTAGAATGGCCCAGCCAGAGCCCAGACCTGTATCCCATTGAAAATCTGTGGGTGACCTGATGAGGGCTGTACACAGGAGATGCCCTAGCAATCTGACAGATTGCAAGGAAAAGGGGGAAACTGTTATGGAGTTGCAATTTGAGTAATTCACCAAAGGCTGCTGGAGAGTGCCAAGAGAGAGCGTGCACATAAAGCCACAACCTCGAATCCGTCACAACTCTGATCGACAGTGTCTAATGTGACCCCAAGATGTTTGCCAGAGCCGACCGCCAGCTGGGATGGACTTTGCTGCTTAGGACCCAGGTTGTCTTTGCAGAGTTTAGCGTTGGATTGGAGGTGCAATGCAGACTAACCTGAACAGGAAACCAGATAGCCAGGGGTTAAACAGGAAGTCCAAATCAGAATGCAAGAGGATATCAGGAATAGCAAAGGTTAAAACCGGGCGAGAGCAGATAATCTAAAATCAGCAAACAAGGGGTTAACGAGAGACAAGCCGAGGTCAGTTTCCAAAAGGTCCAGAAGTCAGGAGAGCAGGGAATGTAGGAAGCTTGATCACACACCAGAAGACAGGAAGATTCACAAGCACTGACAGGTGGAGGAGGCTGGGTATAAATACGAATTCTACACCTGAAGGCAGAAAGACAGACAAAAGAGATAGGCTCAATGTAAAACAGACACGCCCAGAAGCCAGAACCATAGTCATGGTAACCTTAAGGGAACAGGCATTTTCCTGTAAGTACACCCCCTTCTACGAGGCGACAACGGATCCTTAAACCTCAGACTAGGTTTCAAAGGAAACTTTAAGTGAAGAACTTTAACTAAACGACTGGCATGTACTGAATGGCAGGAACCCAAGTTCGCTCTTCTGGCCCACACCCCTTCCAGGGCACCAAGTACAGTAAAATACCCCTGACCCTTATAGAATCCACTATTCTCTCAAACTCCACATCTCCCTTAACCTGAAGTGGAGGAGGAGGTTTCCTGAGTGGATTAGATAGTGGAAAAAAAATTTTTAGGAGCGATTTGTGAAATACATCATGAATCCTAAAAGATGGAGGAAGAGCCAGACGAAAATACACAGGGTTAATTATTTCAACAATTTCATATGAACCAATTAACCTAGGAGCAACTTGCGAGAAGGCACTTTCAGTTGCAGATTTTTAGTAGAAAGCCCCACCTTTTGACCCACACTGAACACAAGACCTACAGTACGTCTTTGTTAGCATTTTTCTTTTGAACAATCTATTTGATTCAACTTCCGCTTCAGGTTTATCACTAAAAGAGGTGGAAAATTAACCAAAACAAGGATGAAAGCCATTATTGCAAAAAAAAACAAAACGGTGAGGTATCAAGAGAAACATGGTGGCGATTATTTATCGCAAATTTCACTAAAGGAAAATATGAGACCCATTTAGACTGGTTATCAGCAATATAACACCTAAGATATTGTTCCAAGTTTTGGTTAAAACGTTCGGTTTGACCATTACTCTCAGGGTGGAATACAGAAGAGAACGACACATTTTACTGAAACAGTCCACCACAACACAAATTGCAGTATTCCCTTTAAAGAGAGGTAAATCAGTAACAAAATCAATGAACAGATGAGACTAAGGTCTCTGCGGAACAGGCAATGGCAGCAGTTCACGCATAGGACAAGTTCGAGAAGTCTTAGCGCGAGCGCAGGCATCACAAGTAGAGACATAGGAACTCACATCACGAGATAAGGATGACCACCGATAGACACCAACCTTTTAGTACCAGTTATCCTTGATGGCCACACAAAACAGAATCATGTAACTCATTGAGCAAATTAAATCTGGGGAGGTACAAACAACTTCCCAGCAGGAATAGTTTGCGGAGTGAGTTGCTGACGTTCTTTAATCTCAGTTGAAAGATCCAATGGTATTACAGAAAGCACAATTCCCTTAGATAAAATAGGTTCAGGGGCATCAGGTCCCAATGAAAAGGCCCAGGTTTGAGGATTACCCTGCAAGAGTGAAATAATGACACCCACTTGCTGTTGCTCCGCTCCAGAGGAGGTAGGTCTCAGACGAAAATATAATTTACAACTGTCCCGAAAATTAACAAAAGACTTACGATCACCAGAGAAACGATCAGGCAAGTTCACTTTAGGTTCCACAGAAAATGCCACTGGAGCGACTGCTTGAGCTTGCGCAGTTTCATGCTGTTGAATCCTTACAGCCAGACCTTGTACCAGCTGAGTCAGATCTTGCATTTATTCCACCAGGACTTTCATAGGTTCCATCGTGGAAAAAATAATATAGATGGGCTTGTGAATATATTATGGAATTGCAATTTGAGAGATTCACCAAAGGCTGCTGGAGACTACCAGGAGAGAGCGTGCACATAAAATCGCAACCTTAAATCTGTCATAACGCTGATTGACAGTGTCTAAGGAGACCCCAAGTTGTTCGCCAGAGCTAACCACAAGGTGGGATGGACTTTGCTGCTTAGGACCCAGGTTGTCTTAGCAGATTTTAGCGTTGGATAGGAGGTGCAATGCAGACTAACCTGAGCAGGAAACCAGACAGCCAGGGTTTAAACAGGAAGTCCAAATCACAAGGCAAGAGGATATCAGGAATAGCAAAGGTCAAAACTAATCCAAAATCAGCAAACAAAGGGTAAACAAGAGACAAGCCGAGGTCAGTTTCCAAAAGTTCCAGAAGTCAGGAGAGCAGAGAATGTAGTAAGCTTGATCACACACCAGAAGACATTAAGATTCACAAGCACTGGCAGGTGGACTAGGCTGGGTATAAATACGAATTCTACACCTGAAGGCAGAAAGACAGACAAAAGAGATAGGCTCAATGTAAAACAGACACGCCCAGAAGCCAGAACCATAGTCATGGTAACCTTAAGGGAACAGGTATTTTCTTTACAGCAACAATTGCCAAGTCAAGATGTCCCATGCTGATAGACTTCTACCCAAAAAAGACTGAATGCTGTCATAAAGTCAAAGAGTAATTCAACAAAGTATTAGTTTAAGAGTGGGCATATTCATGCAACCCCATTATTTCTGTTCTTTATTTTTATTTTTTCACCCTAAAAGATTTTCAGTTGGTTTCTCAATACAATTGTACAGATTATAGGTGACATTAAAGGCAGAATAAGTTCTGAAATGATTCATCTAGTGCTGATTTTGTAACATGACAAAAACTGGCATTCTAACAGGGGTGTGTAGACTATTTATATCCACTGTATATATATATATAATCTCTCTCTATATATATATATAGATAGATAGATAGATAGATAGATAGATAGATAGATAGATAGATAGATAGATAGATAGATAGATAGATAGATAGATAGATAGATAGATAGATATGTGTGTGTGTGTGTGTGTGTGTGTGTGTGTGTGTGTGTGTGTGTGTGTGTGTGTGTGTGTGTGTGTGTGTGTGTGTGTGTGTGTGTGATTAATAGTTTGTTTGTGGAGGGCAGCAATAGAGAGCTTAGTGCGCCACCCAACCTAAGGCCGGTCCTGATTACCACCAACTTTGGGGTCTTTGCCTGATGTACGGGCTAGGAGGGCCTGCTTTCAGGAAAGGGAACTCTTTTGCAGGCGTGTGAACACGGGCCTTACAGTCTGTTGCAGATTAATCAACTCAAAGCAATCACTGGATTGAGGTGATAGAAGGGGCAGAGATGCTTTTCAGGATCTGAATTTCTAAACTGTATTTTATAAATAAACGTATTTAGTCTTGTAATAATAGAGAAGTAACTTTCTAATAGAAACTTTATTTCTATTGTAAGACATTTTCCAGCCCTCTGATTATAGACAGCAATGTAAACGATGATTATTTTCATCCTGGTTACACTGGCTATGTCTTTGTGCATCTGTATAACGTCTCGAAAAGTCTATAGTGGACATACTAATATCTATACAGATTTTGACATAAAATGAACATACGATAAACTTACAAATGAATACCATATGTAAAGCATTATGTGTTTTTCACGAGAAGCAGAGAAAGTTCATGCTTTCAGAAAAAAATAAAATAAAAATGAGTTTGCGCAGTTGTAGAGAACAGGAGAAAAATTATTTCTTAGTCATTTGAATGCCTACAATCACTGTGGGGCATTTTACATTGCAACATCTTTTATATAATAACCTGTACATGTGATTTTCATATCAGGATTTGCCTAATACATCTTTCAGCTCTAATTGTGTATTCCCTCAAAGAAGCCACTGGTGGGCAGCAGTTAAATGCATTAAAATTGTATCTGTAAACAACATCTTCCAGCATTCTGAAGCCATTACTTTACATTTTATATGCAGAACACAGACTATGGGACACTTCTAGTGACCTGCAATTGTAGTGTAACTAGTACAAGGTTATAGTACCAATGCATCATGCAGAAATATTTTTGCACACATCATTACTAACTTTTAGCAAAGGTTTTATCATGTCACAAACATGTTATTAATGTCTGCTGCTTTATTTGCTTTTCAAAGAACATAAATATTTTACAAGTTATTATAAGGAATTCTTCAGATTCATTTGCTCTATATCAATCAGCAAGTTTCCATGTCCGTTATCTCTATTTTTATACAGTGCTTTGCTAAACAATCACCGTGGTGGTCAAAAAAAGTTAACATTTTTGATTGAAATCAATAAATCATGCTGCTTTCTGCCGTCACAATATTTATTTCAAGTAATAGGTAAAATGTCTATCAACAATGTATATCTATTGTCCAGTCTATCTGCTGGACAAACATTTACACTGAGTGAGATTGTAGATTGTGATCACATCAATATTGCTTGTATTTAGACAGTGAAATGAAAAAAAAGTATTTGCCCCCTTTACTTGCCATTACATATTTGTCACACTAAATGGATTTCTGATATTTAATCAACATGAACTAATAGACAAAGGCAGAATGAGTAACACGTAACACAGTTTTTAAATAATTGCTGGATTAAAGGAACAAACTTATCCAATACCCATGTAACCATGTGAAAATGTCACCTTAACTCACTAAAGACAATGTCCTATCGGTGGGGTTCATCCAATGTTACCTCCATAGATCACTTGAACAAAGTGACAACAACACTATAAGACCACATGGTTGCCACATTATAGCCATTCTGCAGACATTTAATGGGTTGCTAGAGTTTAAACTTTTTGTATTACTATAGAACTCTTTATTTAAAGAATTATCACTTTATAATATAGAGTCATTTCAAATTATGACCCCATTGTCATTCGCATGGTAAACAAATCCTCCTTTGACTGTCTCCATGTGATATCAGTATATCAGACTACATATCTATGTATACAGATTTCTTCATCTCTTCCTCAGCGGGTGCTCCCTCGGGCTCTTCCCAAAGCAGTTACTGTTGATGCTTCAGCAAAGTCCACTTCCAGGCAAGTCCCTGGTTACATCATAATTAGAATTAGTGGCTATGGGCTCTTCTATCTTCGCACCAACAAGTTGCGCTCCCGATCCGACTGAATAGAATGGGAAGTGAGGGCATCAACGTCAGTACACTAGGTACTGGCTGATGACGTAGAGAGAGCCCACCCATTGGTCATGAAAATTTAAATGTTTCCTTACTCCACACATTGCATGGCTATAGCCAGAAAATGGAAACAACTACAAGTAAAAGAGAAACAGACCAAACAGTATGTATTGTGCAGCATTAGAACACAGTTGGAGTTGTTTTTATTTTGGGGGAGTGAAATGATAGGTACACTTTAAGCTTCTTTTCATGCAGACATAATTAAATTCAAACATAGCAGTAGAATTTATTTTGCTCATTTCAGTCTACATCATGACTTTGCTGTTTTGATTTTATGTTTTGTGTATTTTTTATTGCCTTTTTCTTGTTTCTTCTTGCTTTTCCTTTGATCCTGACATAAACATTTACTGAGGCAAGAGAGGCCTACTATTCTTTGGATGCTTTGTGGAATTATTATGACTTCTTGGATAAGTGGTCTCTGTGCTCTTGGAAAACTGGTCACTCCTGTAAAGATTGGCCTCTGTTTCAAGTCTTCTCTATTTAGAAATAAAGGGTATGAATGTGGTGCAAGGGAACTACAGAGTTTTGGAAATTACTTAATAACCCCTTTCAGAATAATATATCTTTACAACCTTTTCCTAATTTATTCTATAATGTTGTTTGATCATGACATTATGTTATTGCATAAACTTTTTCGAAATTAGCTAACTTTTATATTGAGATAAAATATTATTTCTAAAGATATTATTTTTATTATTTTCATAGATATTGTAGCATGCATCTGGTTGTTTGTGTTTCACTCTCCATAAAATTCAGTAATGGAGATAGAGTACACACTCTATCTCCTAGGCTTCCATCATTGTCCAGTATGGCAGCTGGACAACAGGGTGCAGGTCACAGTTCACAGTTCGTATAAGGTACCTGTGGCAGCTCGGACAGTAGCAAGGCAGGCTCGGCTGGGACTAGGCAGCAGGTAGACGTCAGGCGTGGAGCAGCAGGACAGGCATAGGTACTGGACACCCCGGCTACAGAACAACACAGCACTGGAACAGGATAGCACGGGATACAGGATACAGGAACACTGGTGACCATTTGCAAACAAACTAGCATATGACAAACAACGCTCAGGCATGGAAGCATGGGGCTGGGACCTTCTAATAGCCCAGAGTGCTCTGGAGCAAACAGCTCAATTTGCCACATGCGTGCGCTTTGGCTTCTCAAGTCTGGACTGAGCTCGCGAGCGCACCCTGGTGTTCACTGCGGAACAGGACGGCTGCATGTGCAGACATCTCTGGAGAGAAGGACGTCGACTGGATGGAAGGAGTTCGTGGTCAGCGACCACGGACGTTACACATCATCAAGCACTAAAGTAGATCACACCTTCTCTAGACACAAAAATGGCCGTACTAAACAGTTAACAATTGAGAGACAAGACTTTAAGCTGTCTTTAGAAATATTTACATCAATAGTTGATTATTAAATTAAGGCAATGCCATTCTGAAATGTAGATATTTAAGTTTGGGCATTTTGAAATTATGAGGCCAATTACTTTGAATTGGGCTTTGGCAGTTTGAGCCCTAGCAGGTAGTAACAAGATAAAACTGAAAAACTACTATCAACCAACCTGCAAGCAACAGAAATATTTTAATCATATCATGAATTATCTCTTTTCATTTTTGTATTATATAATTATATGTGATTTAGCCAACATTTACAAGAATAATCAGTGAACACTATGTACATATTCTTAAAGAAAAACTGTTTATTTTAGATAGCTATTCGATAGATGATTTCTTTATAAAGTGATAAATCTACTCTAATGTAATTTGACTAATTAGTGATTTTAACATAAAAAATGCAAAATTTTTGCTACTTTGCAACATGAAAGTGAATAATTCATAAAACAACAAGCACCATGTGGAATAAATACCAAAGATATATTTGCATTAACTTATTCAATGATATTTTGACAAAGTGTCATTTGATAATTCTAATATATTTTGTTCTGCCTGTTTATGTTTGACTTTTGTCAGTTTTGCGACTAGAATTTGTAAGTTAAAATTCAAACTTAAAGTCTAAAGAAACGTTCACTATACACGCTCCTTATCTGCAATGTACTCGACAAAATAGAATGCTGTTTGTTTACAGGTTTCTAAACAAACAGCACAGTTTAAAAAACAAGTACAATACATATACTCATTGGTTTGCTCTAAAAAATAGAAAATTATTTGGTGTATATTGATTACAAGGTTTTTGCAATTTTAATCAGCTTTTTCTTTAAATTAATTCTGTGTGTATTCTGTAAAAAGGTGCCAATGGTGTACCAACATGTATTTATTTCCTATTATTTATTTAGAACATATTCTGCAGCATTGTACATAGGATGTAACCGTATTGCTGCTGTCCAAACAACAGTAGGTGATACTGCTGAGTGGTAGGACAACCTACTGTTGATTTGGGTATCTTAATCTCACAGATTATTGTAGTGAACTGCATCATACTAGCATAATACCACATACTTGTGAAATGCAATGTAAGGGGATAGGAATTCTCAGGACACAATTTGGGGAAATTGATTAACAACACTCAGAATTTTATTTAAGACAGTGGGCGGTCAGGAAGGGGTTAATCTCCTACAGCGTTTTTATATATCTGTATCACATTCTTATTGTTGATGAGTGGTCTACAGGTGGCTTAGTCTTCAAGTAGCTAGGGTGTTATTAAGCCAGGATTACATACACACTTGTGATTCCGTTTTTGGCAGTTTGGGCTCAGTTTTCTTTAGCCAAACACAGGAGTGGACACAAAAGTAATGAGATGCATCAGTCTTTTCTTTATACCTTTCCTTCCTTTTGGATCCATGTCTGGCTTTGGCTAAAAAAAACTGAGCCAAATTGCACCAAAAAATGCATCAAAACTGTGTGTGATCGTGACCTAAGAATATAAAGGGTGAGGCAAATACAAATATTGGATTATGTACTTCCCAAAATTTTTTCTTTTTTGTAGAGAAATAATTTAAAGAGTATTTGAAGCAACGTAAAAAACAGTACTACTTGTCTTATATGGATTGTGAGTAACAATCTGTATTATAGACCAGAGCTGCATTTACAATTCTGCTGCTTGTTACTGAAAATAGTCAACTAGTTGTTTTTCAGCTACTTCCCTAACAGTTTAACTAAGGTCATTTAATGCATTGGAAAGGTCTGTTTTTTTTTCCATCAGATTACTGTAAAATGCTTAATGCAAAGAACACTCCCCAGAATACAATTCACTACAGCAAGCTCTGTACTGACATTGAGCCAGCAATGAATTCTAGGAAATATCAGCAATGAAGCCCATAGAATGGTGAAAGCAACACTAGACTATAATACAGGCTGTAACTCATGACTAGTCCAAGTTAATATCATTTATTTGCAAATTTATTCAACTTTCTGTATTACATACTGGATATTGTCTAAAATAGTGCTGATTAGTGGACCAAAGCTATAACATAATTAATTATCATTATTTATATCACTAACATATTCTGCACCATTGGAAACAGAATATATTTTTTTATTTTGTTATGTATATATTCTTCTACTCACTCCTAAAACTTTCAAGCCTCTAAGTGGTACCTGGTTTTTTTTTTTTGTTTTTTTTTTAATGGGTTGAAAATTTTTAGATTCTGAATATATGTCAATAAATATGAGCACTCGTCTGGAAACCTAAGGACAAAGACTGTTCTAATATATACTGTACACTGATGGCTGTATGGCAAAGCTTTTGTTTATCAGGAACTGAAATTACATGCAGAGCAGTTTGTTTATATTGTATATAACATTTAGCAATGATGTTATTTAATATTTTAATGTATAAATACTAGCACATAAATTAATCACACACACTATAATACTAAATACACTAACGTCAGCATTTTGCAAGAACAAATTTTAAAACCCAGAATATTACTAGCTGCGTGTTTTGGGGCTTTTGAAAATTTTAACATATTTCTTTCGTTTTTGAAGACAGACACGTATGCATCAATCTTAGTCTGGAGACATTAATGTAGGCATTATTTTTGGCAATCCCCCTTTACAAGTGGTACTTGAACTTTCTGGTTTAGACTCATTTTGTATATTTTCCTTTCTAAAGCCAAGCCATGAATCGTGAAACATTTTAATGGAAAGCCATTATTGCACAGAATGAATAAAAAAATAAACATAAATTTAAACATATGCCTGTTAAAAAAAAGATATATAAATAGCAGGGACCAAGTAATGTGTTTGCCAAGCATGTCTGAAACCATTGGAATAAAAGTAAAGTAATATTATAAAATAAAATAAAAAACAGTAATAAACAGAAAAGACTTTGATACAAGTCATTAAAAATGATGATAGTAAATAAATGGTATACAAAGATAATACATTTAGTTAAAAATATTTCACAGGTTCGTTAAAGCATATTCCAGGCTATTTATTTAAAGATTTTGGTAGTTATATGCTTCTAGATGCATTAAAACACTCTCAGGTCGTTGGAAATTGCATCTCTTTTAGTAGTTTTCTTGCCTGACTGCTCCTTCTTGATTTTAAATTCAGAGAGGAGGTGTTTGCATAGTTTGCTCCCAGTATGCATACGGACTGTTATATTGGTCTTTTAACCTCAGTGAGGCAAAAAAAGCAAGAATATGTATATACTTGTATGCATGCTGGATGACTGGGTAACCAAAGACAGGCAGAGATGAGAAACTTTTTGTATGTTTTAAAATTTGTGAATCGGACCACTATTTGCCAGACTTTATAATGCATTAGGCATCACTTTTGTTGAATTTAAATGACAAATAGGCACTGCGATTGTCCCATTGTAGTCCATGGATTTTTGAATGTGCAAATTGTGAAATCAGGAGAATTAATTTTCTCATTTCAACTCATAATTTAAATATTTTCTGACCATCAGAATACATTGGTGTAGTCATTTATTAAGTTTCAGAATTGCTTTTGGCTAATTTAATAACATAATAAACTCCTTTAGGATCTTGCTAATTGTTGCCTTAAAGGGGTATTTTAAACAATAAGATCATATTAAATATAACTTCTTTGCAGTAGGCAGGGAATTATTAGTTCATATCTCCCTATTTTGGACAAATCAATTGGTTAAAGAAAACTTTCACCAATGAAACACAACCGCCTCACCAGCATCATGTAAAGGATCTGCCAGACACAGCTTCTGTGTCGACGCCTGTGGTTAATCAGTCTGCATCTGCTCCTAGGTCTGATAGAGTGACTCGATCTGCTACCACTCAGGCTGGTAGGCTGAGGAGTGGGAGAACCTATCACAGTCTGGCCAGACGGTTCTAGCTCCCGCCCTCGGTCTATGTATACCTTCTATTGCTTCTTGTCTTTGCCTGTGATTCTATCTTGTTTCCTGGCTCTGCTGTTCCAGCTATTACTATTGACCTCAGCTTCATTTTGACCCTGGCTTTACTGACTACGCTCCTGCTCTTTGGTACCTCGTACACTCCTGGTGTGACTCGGCTCGTTCACTACTCTTGTTGCTCACGGTGTTGCCGTGGGCAACTGCCCCATTTCCCTTAGCTTCTGTGTACCCTTGTCTGTTGTCTCTCGTGCACATATTGAGCATAGGGACCGTCAACCAGTTGTACGCAGTCGCCTAGGACGGGTCGTGCAAGTAGGCAGGGACTGAGTGGCGGGTAGATTAGGGTTCACCTGTCTGTCTCCTTACCCCGTCATTACACATCACTTTACTCCACCACTGACTCTACCTCACCTTCTTCATTTGGCTCCATTTTTAAGATCCTTTTCAGCACTTCATCATCAGCTTCTATGTTGTCAACTACCTCTAACTTAAACGGGTTATCCCACTACAACTTATCACCTAATCACAGGATTGGGGGTAAGTATTTGATCACTGGAGGTCCCACCGCTAGGACCACCACCAACAAAAATAAGTCCTGAGTCCCCTGTATGAATTTTGTGGCAGGTCTCGAATGTGCGCTGCTACTTTATTCACTCTCTATAAGACTACCAGAGATAGCAAGTACAGAGCACAAACATTTATCACCTATCCTGCAAGTAGGTAATAAGTTGTTGTGGTGTAATAACCCCTTTAATTAAACAAAACCCTCTCTGTCCATCCTTTGATCTTAAATTAGTACATCCTTCACCACTGCCCCCAACTGCCTGTGCCCTTGCTACCTTTACATCTGGCATTCAATTCTGCCTTAGTTTTAGCAATCCCATCCACATCTTCCTCACTATCCTATCCAAACATTGTGGCTGTACACCTTCCTCATTATTACTCTGCAATAACTATTGCCAAAGAGTCTCCTGGTCTGTCAACATTTTGGCAAGCACCTTCTTCTATACCTCTGCCTAATTGTCGGCCTAATTGAACATAGTGCTCAACATTGAACTTCAGCACACCCATTTTTTTTCTTAAATTCAATATTTATTATGTCATCACAGAAATTTAGACCAATTATTATTTTAACATTTTGGCCTATTACTAGCCTTCCTCCATAATGTCGCCTGAAGTAAAATGATAAAGGGCACAATCTACACTACACAGCAAGACTTTGTAATTACAATACGTAACCCCTTCATTCTGCAGTTTTCCCCACACTTCTTGCATCCTAATTCACTTCATATCTGTGCATAAACAGATACTGGCTGGTGACTGGCTCAAGCAGCTTTTTGTATACTACCCCATTTTATATAAAAGATGGCTGGAGCATTGTATAAAAAAAAGCTATTTACCTTTTGTATAACACCCTTTTTCCTCATAGATTGTAAACTCTCGGGAGCAGGGTCCTCACCTCTCTTGATTGAATTGTTAATTTGTTTTGTACTTGTACCCTGTGAATTATAATGTGCTGCGGATATTATGTAGGTGCTATATAATTAAGGTTGTTATTATTAGGTGAAGGAATTACATAGACTCTACAATAGCAAATGGTAGGACATTTTAAATGAAGACTATTTAGAAAGTTGTTTAACCTGTTAGTGACCGCCAATACGCCTTTTCACGGCGACCACTAATGGACTTTATTCTGATGCATACGCCTTTTCACGGCACTGTATCAGAATAAATAAACAGAGCAGGGAGCCAGAGGCATGTCCTAGCAAATGCCTGTCCGTTTTAAACGGACAGACAGTAATACACTGCAATACAGAAGTATTGCAGTGCATTATAAAAGCGATCGGATGATCGCATATTAAAGTCCCCTAGTGGGACTATTAAAAAAATAAAAAAATGTTTCATAAAGTTAATAAAATAAAGTGACAAAAAAAATGAAAAACCCACTTTTTACCCTTACAAAATGCTTTATTATTATTATTATTATTATTATTATTATTATTAATAAAAAAACAAAATAAAGTAAAAAAGTTACATTTATTTGGTATCACCGCGTCTGTAACGACCCCAACTATAAAGTTCTTACATTATTTAACCGGCACGGTGAACGTCGCAAAAAATAAAATAAAAAACAAAAGGAAAAATTGCTGTTTTCTGTGAATCCTGCCTTAAAGAGGCTCTGTCACCAGATTATCAAATCCCTATATCCTATTGCATGTGATCGGCGCTGCAATGTAGATAATAGTAAAGTTTTTTGTTTTTTTTAAAACAATCATTTTTGGCTAAGTTATGAGCAAATTTATATTTATGCAAATGAGCATTTCTAATGGACAACTGGGCGTGTTTTCTCTTATTTCCAACTGGGCGTGTATTGTGTTTTTAGCAACTGGGCGTGTTTACTTCTTTCACTGCACAATCACACTGTGCTGTGGATCATGCTGGGCTGGAACAATGAGAATTGTAGGACACTGATTAGTCACTGATTGGTCAGCCTCATACACTCCTCTGTACAACACCCAGTTGGTAAAAAGTAAAAACACGCCCAGTTGTCCATTGAGAAACTCATTAGCATAAATCTAAACTAGCTCATAACTTGCTCAAAAATGATCGTTTTTCAAAATAAAAACCACTGCTGTTATCTACATTACAGCGCCAATCAGATTATGTAGGAGATAGGGCACTTATAATCTGGTGACAGAGCCTTTTTAACCTCTTAACGCCGAAGGACGGATATATCCGTCCTCTGCAGCTGCTAGTTCGCGCAGGAGGACGGATATAGCCGTCCTGTGATGGCGTGTGTACTGCCACTGTACCCACGCGATCAGCGGCAGGAGCACAGCTGATATACACAGCCTGGCTCCTGCTGCAACTGCCGGAATCTAAGCGCGCTCTGATTCCAGCAGTTTAACCCATTAAATGCCGCTGTCAATAGTGACAGCGACATCTAATGTGTTTGACAGAGGGAGGGAGCTCCCTCTGTCACCCCATCGGCGCCCCCACAAACAAATCGCGGGTTGCCGTCGGGTTTCCATGGTCTGCCTTCAGCAAATGCCTGCTAATTCTCTCTTTTCTTCCATTCCCCCCATAAAAAATTTAATAAAGGTCAATCTATAAGTTCTATGTACCCCAAAATAGTACTAATGAAATCTACACATTGGCCAGCAAAAATCAAGCCCACATACGGCCACATTGACGGAAAAATAAAAAAATTACGTCTCTTGGAATACGGCGATGCAAAAACAAGTAATTTTTTTCTAAAAGCGTTTTTATTGTGCAAACGTAGGAAAACAAATAAAACCTTTACATATTTTGTATCCCCGTAATCGTGCCGACCCATAGAATAAAGTTAACATGTTATTTACGCTGCATAGTAAAACGTAAATTTATAACGTGAAAATCAATGCTGGAATAGCTGCTTATTTTCAATTCTCTCCTAAAATAAAGTTAATAAAAGTTAATCAATATATTATAAGCATCTAAAAATGTTACAATTACAAAATACAACTTGTTCCGCAAAAAAAAACAAGCCCTTATATGGCTATGTCGACGGAATAAAAAAAAAGTTACGACTCTTGGAATGCGACCGTGAAAAAACAAAAAATAATCCTTGGTCATTAACGTGCAAAATGGCCCGGTCATTAAGGGGTTAAAACAATTGTGATAAAAAGTGATCAAAAAGTCGAATCTACTCTAAAATGGTACCAATAAAAACTAACGGTTGTCCCGCAAAAACAAAGCCTTCATACAGATGTATTGTCGAAAAACAAAAAAAGTTATGGCTCCTCAAATATGGAGACACAAAAACTAGTAATTTTGAAAAAAAAAGTGTTTTTACTGTGTAAAAGTAGTAAAACATACAAAATCTATATAAATTCGGTATAGTTGCAATCATACCAACCCGCAGAATAAAGTTATTGTGTTATTTATACCACACGGTAAATGGCGTAGATTTAGGACGCAAAAAAGAGTGGCAAAATAGCAGTTTTTTTTCTTTTCCCCCCAAAAAAAAGTTAATAAAAGTTAATCACTAAATTATATGTACCCCAAAATGGTGCTATTAGAAATACAACTTGTCCCGCAAAAAAACAAGACCTTATACAGCTATGTCGACGCAAAAATAAAAAAGTTATAGCTCTTGGAATGCGACGATTGAAAAAATGTAAAAAACAGCTTGGTTATTAATTCTTAAAATAGGCTGGTCATTAACCCCTTAAGGACGCAGCCTAGTTTTGGCCTTAAGGCTCAGAGCCCATTTTCAAATCTGACATATTTCACTTTATGTGGTAATAACGTCGGAATGCTTAAACCTACCCAAGCGATTCTGAGATTGTTTTCTCGTGACACATTGGGCTTCATGTTCGTGGTAAAATTTGGTCGATATATTCAGTGTTTATTGGTGAAAAATTGCAAAATTTAGAGAAAATTTTGAAAAAATTGAATTTTTCTGAATTTAAATGCATCTGCTTGTAAAACAGACGGTTATACCACCCAAAATAGTTACTACTTCACATTTCCCATATGTCTACTTTAGATTGGCATCGTTTTTTGGACATTCTTTTATTTTTCTTGGACGTTACAAGGTTTAGAACATAAACAGCAATTTCTCATATTTTTAAGAAAATTTCAAATGCCTTTTTTTTAAGGTACCTCTTGAGTTCTGAAGTGGCTTTGTGGGGCCTATGTATTAGAAACCCTGATAAAACACCCCATTTTAAAAACTAGACCCCTCAAAGTATTCAAAACAGCATTTAGAAAGTTTTTTAACCCTTCAGGCATTTCACAGGAATTAAAGCAAAGTGGAGGTGAAATTTGCAAATTTCATTTTTCTTGCTGAATTTCAATTTTATTCATTTTTTTTTCTGTAACACAGAAGGTTTTACCAGAGAAACACTACTAAATATGTATTGTCCAGATTCTGCAGTTTTTAGAAATGTCCCACATGTGGCCCTACTGCGCTCGTGGACTAAAACACAAGCCCTAGAAGCAAAGAAGCACCTAGTGCATTTTGAGTCCTCTTTTTTATTACAATATATTTTAGGCAGCATGCCAGGTTTGAAGAGGTGTTGAGGTGTCAAAACAGTAGGAATCCCCCAATAGTGACCCCATTTTGGAAAGTACACCCCTCGAGGAATTCATTTATGGTTGTTGTTACCATTTTGACCACACAGTTTTTTCACAGCACGTATTTGAATTGGGATGTGAAATGAAAAAAATTTCATTTTTTCAAATAAAATGTCATTTGTGATCAAAATTTCTTATTTTCACAGGGAACAAAATACCCCATTTGGTTGCCCAATTTGTCCTTAGTGTGGCAATACCCCATTTGTGGTGATAAACTGCCGTTTGGGCCCATGGGAGGGCTCAGAAGGAAAGGAGCGCTATATGTTTGTTGGAGTCCAGATTTTGCTGGATTGGTTTTGGGGTGCCATGTCGCATTTGCAGAGCCTCAGGGGTATCAAAGCAATGGAAACCCACCAAAAGTGACCCCATTTTGGAAACTACACCCCTCAAGGAATTCATTTATGGGTAATGTGACCATTTAGACCCCATAGTTTCTTCACAGAACTTATTTGAATTGGGCTGGGAATTAAATAAATATATATTTTTTCCAATAATGTGTCATTTTAGCTCAAAAATTCTTATTTTCACAAGAAATAAAATACTCCATTTTGTTGCCCAATTTGTCCTGAGTGCGGCAATACCCCATTTGTTGTGATAAACTGCCGTTTGGGCCCATGGGAGGGCTCAGAAGGAAAGGAGCGCTGTGTGTTCTTTGGAGTCCAGATTTTGCTGGATTGGTTTTCGGGTGCCATGTCGCATTTGCAGAGCCCCAGAGCTATCAAAGCAATAGAAACCCATCACAAATGACCCCATTTTGGAAACTACACCCCTCAAGGAATTCATTTATGGGTAATGTGACCATTTAGACCCCATAGTTTTTTCACAGAACTTATTTGAATTGGGCTGGGAATTAAATAAATATATATTTTTTCCAATAATATGTCATTTTAGCTCAAAAATTCTTATTTTCACAAGAAACAAAATACCCCATTCTGTTGCGCAATTTGTTCTGAGGGCTGCAATACCCCATTTGTTGTGATAAGCTGCCGTTTGGGCCCATGGGAGGGATCAGAAGGAAAGGACCACCATTTGGCCTACTGGGGATTTTCTAGTGCGAAGTCATGTATGCAGAAGCACCTGAGGTACGAGTACAGTTGAAACCCGCAAGAAGTGACCCCGTTTTAAAAACGACACCCTTAAGGCATTCATCTAGAGGTGTAGTGAGCATTTTGACCGGAGACCTACACCCCATAAACTGTAATGTGGGTTCTCCCGGGTATGGCAATACCCTACATGTGGCTGTTATCAGCTGCCTGGGCACACAGCAGGGCTCAGAGGGGAAAGACGAGGGGGGATAAGCTGTGCGGAGGGCATCAGGGTAAGTAAAATTGGGGTAAATTATAAACCAAGGGATGTATGATACATTTTAAAACACTCTTTCATACAGAGCTCTGGTTATTCGGGACACGTGTCACATTGATATATTGTGTCATCCCTTATCGCCCTTATAGCAGACTTTGCACCTCTTTTGACTTTTTCCCTTCTTGCCAGTTTGGGGAACTTCCCCTGGAAAGTGTTGCCGCCCTGGTACGATGCGTGTGGCCCTGCTTCCAGAAGTACTGGGTGCCCCCCCCCTTCTTGGTCCCTAAAGATTAGGTTCTTGATAATCACCTCTTGAAATTCCAGGAAAGTTCCCGTCTGGCCTGCACATCGACGTAGCACGTACGCATTGTACAAAGCCATCTGTATGATGTGCCCGGCCAGCTTCTTATACCACACCGCATGGCGCTGTAGGGCTTCAGGATTTGATCTGACAAGTCCATCCCTCCCATGTACCTATTGTAGTCCAGGATGTAGTCTGGTTTGGGGGTGGCCTTTCCTTCATATATCCTAAACCTGTAGGTATACCCTGATGCACTCTCGCAGCTTATACATCTTCACGCCATACCTTGCCCTCTTACTCGGCAGGTACTCGCGGAATTGAACCCTCCCTTTAAAATGTACCAGGGACTCATCAATAGAAATACACTTCTCGGGGTGTATGCTTGGGAAAACCGGGCACTGAAACGGTCTAATAGGGTTCTCCATTTATATAAACGGTCAAAACTGGGGGTCATCTCGGGGTGGGCACGGCTCATTATCAGTATAATGTAAGAAATGAAGTATTGCCACATTTATTTATTTTTTTAGGTTCCAGTTCAGTTCTGAAGTTGCTTTGAGGGGCCCATATATTAGAAACCCCTATGAAATACCCCATTTTAGAAACTAGACCCCTCAAAGTATTCACAACAGCATTTAGAAAGTTTATGAGCCCTTTAGGTGTTTCACAAAAATTTAGAGCAAAGTAGAGGTGAAATTTACATTTTTTTTTTTGTCAGAAAATCCTCTTTATACCATTTTTTTTATAACACAAAAGGATTTATCAGTGAAACGCAAATTAATACGTATTGCCCAGATTCTGCAGTTTTTAGAAATATCCCACATGTGGCCCTCGGGCGGTAATGGACTGAAGCAGCGGCCTCAGAAGCAAAGGAGCACCTAGTGGATTTTGAGGCCTCTTTTTTATTAGGCACCATGTCCGGTTTGAAGAGGTCTTGTGGTGCCAAAACATTGGGAACCCCCCAAAAGTGACCCCAATTTGGAAACTAGACCCCTTGAGGAATCCATTGTAGTTTTCTTGGGGTGCATGCGGCTTTTTGATCAGTTTTTATTCTGTTTTTAGGTGGCGTGGTGACTAAAAAACAGCAATTCTACTATTGTTTTTTTATTCTTTTTTTTTGACAGCGTTCACCGTGCGCTATAAATAAAATATTCACTTTATTCTGCGGGGCGATACAATTACGGCGATACCAGATGTTTATAGTTTTTTTTTTATGTCTTATGGCGTTTGCAAATAAAATACGTTTTGTAAACAATCATTCACTTTTTGTGTTACCTTATTCTAAGAGCCAGAACGTTTTTATTTTTCAATCAATAAAGCCGTGCGAGGACTTATTTTTTGCGTAACGAACTGTAGTTTCGATCAGTACCATTTTTAGGTACATGCGACTTTTTGATCTCTTTTTATTCCATTTTTTGGGATGTGAAGTGACCAAAGAATTGTGATTGTCGTACGGTTTATTATTATTTTATTTTACGGCGTTCATCGTGCGGGATAAATAATGAAATAATTTTGTAGTTCAGGCCGTTACGGACGCGGCGATACCAATTATGTATAGTTTATTTGTTTGTTTATATATTTTTATTAATAATAAAGGACTGACAAGGGAAAAGGGGGGATTTTTACTTTTATTACTTTTAAATCTTTTATTTTCTTACTTTTACACATCTTTTTTTAACTTTTTTTTTACTTTATTACTTTGTCCCACTAGGGGACTTGAGGGCAGGAGGCCCTGATCGCTATTCTAATACACTGCACTACATGCGTAGTGCAGTGTATTAGAACTGTCAGCTACTCACTGACAGCAAGCATAGTGGGTCCTGACGTTGTCATAGCCGGACGCCATTGTTTGGTGTCCAGTTGCCTTAGTCACCATCGCCGGCCGCTATCGCGTAGCAGGCCGGCGATGGCAGCTTAACCCCTAAAAAGCTGCGATCTCTATAGAACGCGGCTTTTAAGAGGTTAATCAGCGGGGACATAGCGATCGGTCCCCGCTGTAGGAGCTGTGACAGCTGCTGAACAAGACAGCAGCGTCACAGCTCCTGTATGTGTCGGGAGGACGGCCGAAACGGCCGTTACTCCCGTGACGTACTATTACAGCATGGAGCGCGAACGATACAGCTGCCATGACGTAATAGTACGTCAAGGAGCGGGAAGGGGTTAAAACCAAGCACACCATTGTTTTTCTTGTGAAATTCTCGATAAGTTTGATGTGTCACATGACCCTCTTCCCATTGAAAAAACTAAAGTTGGATACAAAATGGCCGACTTCAAAATGGCCGCCATGGTCAACACCCAGCTTGAAAAGTTTCCCCCCTCCCATATACTAATGTGCCACAAACAGGAAGTTAATATCACCAACCATTCCCATTTTATTTAGGTGTATCCATATAAATGGCCCACCGTGTATATTTAAATGATAGTACATTATTGTTCATGCATATAAAATGCACAGTCATCTGTTAGGACATACTGAAGGTATGCCCTAATAGTCTCCAATACTAGACAGACCTGGGGACCATCATTGACGTGACAAAAGGATCCCCATTCCTTTGTCAGCATTGTGACCCACATTGGCTGCAGTATTTTAGAGTTTAAACGACGAGGATCCGATCCCTTCCAGCAATACAGGAAGACGCTGTCCAGCCCTCCAGCTGACTATCAACTATCGACTGACTATCTGACTATTGACGTACATGTACGTCAAAATGTGGGAATTACCTACTGCTTAAGACCTACATGAACTTCAGTTTGTGGGAGACGGGCATTGCATTTTGTTTTCATTTTGTTTGTGTGATAGAGGAAAAAATAGGAGTGCTATACCATCCACCATGATGCTGCATTGACTTATATGGCTCGGTTGTGTCATGTCTCAAACGATTGAAAGAACACTCCTGAGTGTCTGTTTGGTTTTGTCATGGTAAAATCTAAAAATGTTCTACTTTTTTTTAGAATCTTGCCAACATCCGATTTTTCAGAAACTCCCAACCACAGTAAAAGTGTTCACTTATCTGAATGGTATGCTTTATTATAATTTGCTTACAGACTCAATTATCTTCTAGGTATTTTATGCTGACAAATGATAATGCTACTAAGGGAAGTTTTCAGTTATGTCTCTAGGATCCATATTAATATGTTTACCACACGTTTGTAATTAAACTATAGTTCCCCAATATAAGCAACTCTGCTGTGTATCTGCTTTCAAATCTATTTTTCCATTTTACTTGTTCCTCTTGCAAAATCAATACTCTTCTCACCTTTGTCAGCACTTCTTACCTCTGCTAAGTATCTCTCTCTTTCCTGTGACATAATCAATATACATATAGCTGAGCAATGAGTTATGAATAGTACAAAAAGGAGAGAAAATGAATTGATTTGTATTAAATATTCAAAGTAGAAGTAGTGACTAAAACAAATATAGTTCATAACAGGGCAACTTTTGACCTCAGGGGTTTAAAAACATGACATTACTAAGAATATCGCGGCAACCTAATTTAATTTAAGATCAACTAGTGCACAGTTTTGAGTCATATTAGAACAGTAATATAACTTGGCCCATATACTATTCTTAATGACTGGATATGGCTTTCCTACCGCTCAGCGGAATAACCATTACACTGATTGCACCTCTTGCATTCCATCACCTAATCCATATTCTGTCCTTGTTAATTCAGCAACCGTTAAACATTTGTGCTTCTATGATAAAGTTTTAATGTTAGTCAGCAGTTACTCGCCTTCTTCTCTTTAAAGAAAACTGTTGACAAATAAATGATAGTGAATATGGCTTTTTATTATTTTTTTAAATTTACTTTTATTGCTCAGAAAATATTGACAGAATGTTTAATTTAATGAGAAATTTTATTGGCAAGTCATATATACCATTTTAAACATTAATTTTTAGACTGTAGTATAAGAATGTCGGTTTCTCTGTTTAGCTCATGCAACGCATACAGTGTTATGCAAAAGTCTTGGCACCTCTGCATTATTTAATGGTTGAATTTATCCTAGAGAAAAAAAAGAGCAAATGTGCAAAGGTTTGGCCATCCTGTCAGTAAATACTTACATCTCCCTTTGCCAGAAAACACAGCGTCCAAAATTTATTTAAGCCAACTAACAATCTTTATGTTCTTCTTTTAGGAATGTTTTCCTACTCTTCCTTTTAAGAAAACTTCTAGTTTAGTAATATTCTTTGGTTGTCTTGCATGTGCAGAATGTTTAAGATCTACCCACAGAGAATAATACACATTTTCAAGTCTGGAAACGGCTATTTCAAAACCTTAATCTTTAATTTGTTGAAGTAGCTCAAATTGGATTCAAGGTTTATTGTCTTGTAATATCTAACCTCTCATCAGCTTCAATACAACAGAACATGTAAGTGGGCTGTATATGGTTTGTTGTCAATGTCACCCCCATGTTTTTTTCTGTGAGTAGTTCTGTTTAATGTATCAGTCCTCCCTGGCCTTGACCTCAGTTTACTAGAATACAGCCAAAGCAGTCAAAGACCTAATTGATCAGTGCAGAGGCGTAGCTAGGTTCTCCAGCACCCGGGGCAAAGATTCAGTTTGGCGCCCCCCCCAACCTCTTTCCCGACATCTCCTTCCCCCTCGCCATGTTTGTTTTCTCTACCAATCAAACATTTATTTTCCACAATTTTTTTTAAAGTAACTCGAGCATAAAAACATTTGTACATTTAACAAGCAATATACAACACCAGAACTAAGCTCAGTACATATATACAGTACCAGAACAAAGCTCAGTACATAAATACAACACCAGAACAAATACAGCTCAATTTGGTGCAACCCCTGCCGTATAGGTTTGCATTAATTTGTTTCCAGCTCCCAGCATGGCCCGAACAATGGTAAGGATATGCTGGGAGATGCTGTTTTACAAAAAATAAATCATATCATAATCATACCACCCATCATCTCACTGCAGATCATACACACACACATCATACACACACACACACACACACACACACACCGTGCCCCCTGTAGATAGTGCCTGCCATAGAGCCCCCTGTAGATAGTGCCTGCCATAGAGCCCCCTGTAGATAGTGCCCACATATAGTCCACTCCTGTATATAGTGCTCCACATATAGTCCACCCCTGTATATAGTGTTCCACAGATAGCCAACCCCCGGATATAGACCCCTGTAGATATAACCCACCCCTGTATATATGGCTCCACATATAGTCCACGCCTATATATGTAGTTCTCCACAGATAGCCCACCCCTGTATATAGCCCCCTGTAGATATAGCCCACCCCTGTATATAGTGCTCCACATATAGTCCACCCCTGTATATAGTGCTTCACAGATAGCCCACCCCTGTATATAGCCCCCTGTAGATATAGCTCACCCATGTATATAGTGCTCCACAGATAGCCCACCCTTGTATATAGTGCTCCACATATAGTCCACCCCTGTATATAGTGCTCCACAGATAGCCCACCCCTGTATATAGCCCTCTGTAGATATAGCCCACCCCTGTATATAGTGCTCCACATATAGTCCACCCCTGTATATAGTGTTCCACAGATAGCCCACCCCTGTATATAGCCCCCCTGTAGATATAGCCCACGCCTGTATATAGTGATTCACATATAGTCCACCCCTGTATATAGTGCTCCACAGATAGCCCACCCCTGTATATAGCCCCCTGTAGATATAGCCCACCCCTGTATATAGTGCTCCACAGATAGCCCACCCCTGTAGATATAGCCCACCCCTGTATATAGTGCTCCATAGATAGCCCACCCCAGTATATAGCCCCCCTGTAGATAGAGCCACCCCCGTAGATAAAGCCCCCTCTGTAGATAAAGCCCCCCTCTCCCATAGATAAAGCCCCCCTGTAGATAAAGTCACCCCCGTAGATAAAGCCACACACTTTTTTATTACAATAAAATAACAAACTATTTAAACTCACCTTAATCCCGTCCGGCAGCAATGGATACCTGCTCTCTTCTGCGCAGGTCTCCTGGGGTTGAACGAAGCGTCTATGAAAGGCGCTGATTGGCTGGGCAGAATGACTTTCCCTGTCATTCAGCACCTTTCAATGACGCAAGCGGCGCAAAGTATCGGAACGTACCCGGCCATTCATTGCTTCTAATTGTACCTGTGTCCTTTAGACGCTGGTACAATTACAGTGCATGAGGGGGTGGAGCTGGTGCCCCCCTATGAGTTGCACCCGGGACACATGCCCCGTCTGCGCCCCCCTAGCTATGCCCCTGGATCAGTGTCATATTGAAGAACATAGGTCTGGAAATTAGCCTGGTCTTGGCCCTTGGCACTCCCTCGATATGTGAGAAAGTTGTCCAGAGGCCCCTTATTTATACAGAGCTATTGTGCAAGATTTGCTCAGACCAAGCCGAATATTATGCTTCCCACTAGGGTTAAAGCCTGGAGTGTAGCCCAAGGTCAGGATTGAACCTGTCTGCAATGTTAGCTGAAAAGTGTTGCTAAATGACTTTGTAGTGTCTAGTGTGTCCCGTAAGTCCTACCCACAAACCATTCCCAAGCTTAATAGTTGACAAGGTGTTCTTTTCTTCAAATGCTCCATTTTTTTTCTCTAAACATACCATTAGTGATACTTGGGGAGATCTTTGTTTAATCTTACCAGAGCACTATATGCATTACATTACAAAATGCTTCTGGCTATTGTAGCATGTCATACTTGAGATGTTGACACTTTTTTGAAGCAAGATGTGAACTGATTGCAGATAAGGTTTTCTTCTAATGTCTCTTGCATGCAAACCATGTTCGTGCACGAAATGCTGCAAATTAAACCAATGCACCACTACTTCCATGGCTGCTAGATGTTTCTGTTGGTTTGGGTTTGGGTTCCTGGCCAGTTTAGAAGTGGTTCTATTTATTTATTTATTTTTTTTTTTTTTTCATTTT
Source organism: Rhinoderma darwinii (assembly GCF_050947455.1). Lineage (NCBI taxonomy): Eukaryota > Metazoa > Chordata > Amphibia > Anura > Rhinodermatidae > Rhinoderma > Rhinoderma darwinii. The sequence continues at coordinate 194,055,519 of NC_134691.1, read as the reverse complement.
CCAGGTTTTCCAGTACTTTCAGTACTTTATCTTCATTTCTTAATGACATTTAAGACAAAAAAAAATTCAAACAGGAAGCTTTCAGACATTTTTATGACTTTCTTTTCACTTGGGAGTCTTTTTTCTTTATTTTCAGATCTCTAGCCAACTGCGTAGTTGAGCCAATGGCTACTGAGCATAATCACAACATGCTTAGAGGCTGGAAGGGTCAAATGAGTTAAAGTGACGTCATTGCGCCTGTCTTCGCCGAGTCACTCACAGCACAGACCAGAGGAGAAGGATCCTCCACCCGTCGTTGGAATGTGGATAGTTGAGTAATTATGTTATTACTTTTCTATTAGGCACTATGGGGCATTATACTGGGTAGGGAAGGGGGGCTGATATGGTGGCAACTATAGAAGAATTTTACTATATGAGGGGCATTATACTGTGGGGGCAGCTATGGCGGGCATTATATTGTGGGGGCAGCTATGGGGGGCATTATATTGAGGGGGCAGCTATGGGGGGCATTATACTGTGTGGGGCAGCTATGGTGGGCATTATACTGTGGGGGCATTATACTGTGGGGGCAGCTATGGGTGGCATTATACTGTGGGGTCAGCTATGGGAGCATTATATTATGGGGCAGCTATGATGGGCCTTATACTGTGTGGAGCATTATATTGTGGGGGCAGTTATGGGTGGTATTATACTGTGTGGGGGCAGCTATGGGAGGCATTATACTGTGTGGGGGCAGCTATGGAGAGCATTATACTGTGTGGGGGCAGCTATGGGAGGCATTATACTGTGTGGGGGCACAGGAGGGGACTGTATGGCACTATTCATAGGGAACACTATGCACAAGGGCGGGCTGTGTGTGGCACCCAGGGGAGGGTGCCCAGTCAAAACTTTGCTACAGTCAAAAGTATGTTACAGCCGACACTTCAGAGTAACGAGCGGGATCACGCTCAAGCACGAACCCGCTCGTTTGACTCGTTAAATGCTGCGGTCAATGGCAACCGCGGCATTTAAATCGTTAGAAAGAGGGGTGCAACCCCCTCTAACAGCTCATTGCGTTGCGGGGGACGCGATGAGATGTTAGAGGGGGGGCGATGGTTGCTATGGCTGCCTCGGGACCTAATGAAGGCACTCAGGTCCGCCCTCTTTGTGCTCCTATTAAGCGCTGCCTCCGGCAGGGTTTAATAGAAGCCTGTCAAAATCACGATATACTACAAAACATTAGTATTTCAGTATATCGTGCAAGCGATATAACGATCACTGGTTGAGGTCCCCTAGGGGGACTTATAAAAAAGTAAAAATTAAATAAAATGAAAAGTAAAAAAAAAAACCTGTTCCCATTTTCCCCCTAGAGCATAGTAAAAAAATACATAAATAAACATAATTGGTATTGCCACATCTGTAAAAGTCTGAACTATTACAATATATCATTATTTAACACGCACGGTGTATGCCGTAAAAAAAATTGAAATGCCAGAATCAATATTTTTTGGTCACCTCGTCTCCCACAAAAAATGAAATAAAAAGTGATCAAAACGTCGCATGTACACCAAAATGGTATTATTAAAACTACAGCTTATCCCGCAAAAAATAAGCCCTCATACCACTTAATCGACGGAAAAATAAAAAGGTTATGGCTCTCAGAATTTGGCGACACAAAATAAATTTTATTTTTTACACTTAGGTTTTTACTTGTAAAAGTAGTAAAATATAGAAAAAACTAAATAAATATTTGGTATCGCTGTAATCGTATTGACCCGCAGAATAAAGTTAACATGTTGTTTTAATTGCACAGTGAATTCCGTAAAAACTAAGCGCAAAAAACAATGGAGGAATCGCTGTTTTTTTTTTCATTTTCTATCCCACAAATATTTTTTCCCATTTGCTAGTACATTATATGGCACAATAAATGGTGCTACGAAAAACTACAAAAGTTTTTTCAGCCGTTTTTTAAGTCCTATTGAAAAATCCGTGGAGAAAATTGCCACGGAAACTGCAGCTAAATGTTATGTTTGAAATCAGTCTAAAACAGTTGATAGAGCAAAACTAGGCATACATGGCTTAAAGTTACACATCTCTTGGTGCACAGATACCTGTATTTGCAGCGCTGCCAACATGGGGGGAGGTTACAATCCTCTCCCCAAAAAATTAAAGGATCATATAATCACAAGTAAATTGATTTAGTGTTTTTCAACCATGGTGTCCCTGGAACCTGGTGAGCAATGCCCTAGAAGAACACAGGAGTAGAGCTATAAATTTTATGGTAGGGATGGCAACATTATTTCAGAGTGCTCAAGATGCTTGGCATATGGGCAGGTAAAGGAGTCTAGAATTATGGAACGATTTAACCATCGCTACATCAAGTTTCTGTAAGGTTAAAATAGGAAGAAGAATTCACTGAGAAAGGATTTTTTTTTTTCAGTGGTTTCTTCCATGTAAATATGGTTGGCAATGACTGCCCTACATAATCACCTCAATTAAACATATGAACTTGCATGATCAGTTGATGAAATAGTCAGCCAGATCACCATTCCATTAATAAGTGAAAAGTTCAGTCACTTTGACACTGACATCTGTCATGCAACTATTTTAACTTCCATAGGCTATTCTACATATATCCCACCAGCAAGCAAATTGGATATCTGTAGAAGCAAGAAGAAACCTGCTCATGAGCTCTTTTATTGAATAAAAACAATCATCTCTTTTACTCTGGGGGAGGTTAACCACTTATAAAAATAGATTCAGCTTCAAACAGATGAAAAAATAAAAAAAATCTTTACCATAAAAACCTCTGAAAACCTTTATAACCTAAAAAAGACCTCCTACAAGACCTACAAAGTGGTAATAGGCTGTAATGAGTCTAGTATATTTTCTACGTTTATAGGGTACTATACCGTGTCTTGTCCAGGGAAGATGATTGACATTTCCCCTAATGTAGTCCCATGTGTGCATTTACAGTTACATAATATTGCTTGTTAACATAAGATGCTATGTTCAGCTAGTTTATATTTTTCACAGAAGCCTAACCTGTTGTAATCAAAGATGCAATATAAAGGTAAGGATGACCTGTAAGAAACATTCTTGCATCCCTTCCCCAACAAAATGTATTTAATAAAAGGGTTGTCCGGTTTTAGCAAATACATTTTATTTTTTGTATAATTAAAAGTTATACAATTTTCCAATATTCTTTCTGCATTAATTCCTCATGGTTTTCAAGATTTCTGCTAGTTGTTATTCAGTAGCATTTAATGTTCACTTCCAGTGGATAAAATTCTGTCCATGGTCATGTGATAGACACACAGCTGCACGGCTCGTTAGTTACAATTTGTGTATCAGAGTTGTGTCTTCTAACGATCCCAGCACCTGTTTGTCTATCCCATAACCAAGGACAGAATCTTATCCACTGGAAGTAAACAGTAAATGCTCCTATTGAATAATAAGGGCATGGTCAGACGTAGCGGATTTGCTCTGGAATTCCGCTGCAGACACTCCGCAGCGTAAATCCACAGCGGATCCGTTTCTCCATTGCCTTCCACAGCTTTGTGGTTGGGTTCGTTTGCACATTGCGGACAATTCCGCAATGGAGATTCAAAATTCCGCAATGAAGTCCGCAGATGTAATGTAGATGTTATGTGTGATGCGGAGCGTATTGGTTTTTTAACATGACATTTCTTCATTCTGGCTGGACCTATGTGTATTTCTAGGTCTACAGCCAGACTGAGGAAGTCAATGGGGCTCCCGTAATTACGGTTGACTACGTGTGTGCACCCATAATTACGGGTGACTACGTGTGTGCACCCATAATTACGGGAGCGTTGCTAGGCGACGTCAGTAAATAGTCACTGTCCAGGGTGCTGAAAGAGTTAAGTGATCGGCAGTAACTGTTCCTGCACCCTGGACAGTGACTACCGATCACAATATACAGTGAAGGAAATAAGTATTTGATCCCTTGCTGATTTTGTAAGTTTGCCCACTGTCAAAGTCATGAACAGTCTAGAATTTTTAGGCTAGGTTAATTTTACCAGTGAGAGATAGATTATATATATAAAAAAAAAAGAAAATCACATTGTCAAAATTATATAGATTTATTTGCATTGTACACAGAGAAATAAGTATTTGATCCCCTACCAACCATTAAGAGTTCAGCCTCCTCCAGACCAGTTACACACTCCAAATCAACTTGGTGCCTGCATTAAAGACAGCTGTCTTACATTGTCACCTGTATAAAAGACTCCTGTCCACAGACTCAATTAATCAGTCTGACTCTAACCCCTACAACATGGGCAAGACCAAAGAGCTTTCTAAGGATGTCAGGGACAAGATCATAGACCTGCACAAGGCTGGAATGGGCTACAAAACCATAAGTAAGACGCTGGGTGAGAAGGAGACAACTGTTGGTGCAATAGTAAGAAAATGGAAGACATACAAAATGACTGTCAATCAACATCGATCTGGGGCTCCATGCAAAATCTCACCTCGTGGGGTATCCTTGATCCTGAGGAAGGTGAGAGCTCAGCCGGAAACTACACGGGGGGGAACTTGTTAATGATCTCAAGGCAGCTGGGACCACAGTCACCAAGAAAACCATTAGTAACACATTACGCCGTAATGGATTAAAATCCTGCAGTGCCCGTAAGGTACCCCTGCTCAAGAAGGCACATGTACAGGCCCGTCTGAAGTTTGCAAATGAACATCTGGATGATTCTGAGAGTGATTGGGAGAAGGTGCTGTGGTCAGATGAGACTAAAATTGAGCTCTTTGGCATTAACTCAACTCGCCGTGTTTGGAGGAAGAGCAATGCTGCCTATGACCCAAAGAACACCGTCCCCACTGTCAAGCATGGAGGTGGAAACATTATGTTTTGGGGGTGTTTCTCTGCTAAGGGCACAGGACTACTTCACCGCATCAATGGGAGAATGGATGGAGCCATGTACCGTCAAATCCTGAGTGACAACCTCCTTCCCTCCACCAGGACATTAAAAATGGCTCGTGGCTGGGTCTTCCAGCACGACAATGACCCGAAACATACAGCCAAGGCAACAAAGGAGTGGCTCAAAAAGAAGCACATTAAGGTCATGGAGTGGCCTAGCAAGTCTCCAGACCTTAATCCCATCGAAAACTTATGGTGGGAGCTGAAGATTCGAGTTGCCAAGCGACAGCCTCGAAATCTTAATGATTTACAGATGATCTGCAAAGAGGAGTGGGCCAAAATTCCATCTAACATGTGTGCAAACCTCATCATCAACTACAAAAAACGTCGGACTTCTGTGCTTGCCAACAAGGGTTTTGCCACCAAGTATTAAGTCTTGTTTGCCAAAGGGATCAAATACTTATTTCTCTGTGCACAATGCAAATAAATATATATAATTTTGACAATGTGATTTTCTTTTTTTTTTTTATATATAATCTATCTCTCACTAGTAAAATTAACCTAGCCTAAAAATTCTAGACTGTTCATGACTTTGACAGTGGGCAAACTTACAAAATCAGCAAGGGATCAAATACTTATTTCCTTCACTGTACATCAACCTGTATACTTACCGAGAACTCCCTGGTTCTTCCTCCAGTCCGGCTTCCCAGGATGACGTTTTAGTCTAAGTGACGGCTGCAGCCAATCACAGGCTGCAGCGGTCACATGGACTGTCGCGTCATCCAGGGAGGTCGGGCTGGATGCCGAAAGAGGGACGCGTCACCAAGGCAACGGCCGGTAAGTATGAATTTCTTTTACTTTCACTAGGGAAAGTGCTGTCCCTTCTCTCTATCCTGCACTGATAGAGAGAAGGGAAGTTCTTTCACCTTAATACGCAGCGGCTAGTCCGCATCAATTTAATGCCCATTTTGGGCAGATCCGCAACAGAATCTGCAACGCAGATTCTGTGCGGCATTGATGCGGACAGTTGCGGAAGAAATCCGCCACGTCTGCGCATGCCCTAACAAGCAGAGATCTTGAAAACCATAAGGAATTAATACAAAAAGTATATTGAAAAATTGTATATCTTTTATTATACAAAAAGACAACATTCATTTGCTGAAATCGGATAACCCTTTTAAATTTATGTTTTTTTTATGTTTTACCACTTTTAGAAAAAACTAACTATTTGCTAAAAGAAAAATTGTTGGTGACGAGGGGGCTTATTTTTTGCGGGGAGAGCTGTAGTTTTTACTGATACCATTTTAGGGTACATGGCACTTTTTGATCACTTTTTATTCCATGTTTTTAGAGAGCTAAGGCCACCAAAAAAACCAGCAATTATTTTTTTACAAATTCAGCGAGCGAGCTATATTGTGTTAGTTCGAACTTTTACTAATGCGGCCATACCAGTTATGTTAACTTGGGAAAAAGAGGTTTTTTTTTAACCTTTAAGTTTATAATTGTTTTGTAAAATTAAGGGCAAAGCCCCACGTGGCAGAATTGCTCTGGAATTCAATTGCGGACACTCCGCAGCGTTAATCTGCAGCGGACCCGTTTCTCCATTGCCTTCCACTGCTTTTTAGTAGTGTTCGTTTAGACAATGCGGAAAATTCCGCTGCGCAGCATAGGCTGCGGTGCCGAATTTGGTGTCCGCAGCATACAATGGATGTTGCGGACGTGTGGCGGACTGGTTGCGGACTCATTGCGGAAGTTCTCCATTGACTTCAATGGAGATTCTAAATTACGCAATGAAGTCCGCAGATGTCATGTACATGTTATGTGTGCTGCGGAGCGTATTGTTTTTTTAACATTACATTTCTTCATTCTGGCTGGACCTATATATTTCTAGGTCTACAGCCAGACTGAGGAAGTCAATGGGGTGCCCGTAATTACGGGTGACTATGTGTGTGCACCCATAATTACGGGTGACTATGTGTGTGCACCCGTAATTACGGGAGCGTTGCTAGGCGACGTCAGCAAATAGTCACTGTCCAGGGTACTGAAAGAGTTAAGCTATCGGCAGTAACTGTTTCTGCACCCTGGACAGTGACTACCGATCACAATATACAGCAACCTGTAAAAAAAATAGAAGTTCATACTTACCGAGAACTCCCTGCTTCTTTCTCCAGTCCGGCTTCCCAGGATGACGTTTCAGTCTAAGTGACGGCTGCAGCCAATCACAGGCTGCAGCGGTCACATGGTAAGTATGAATTTCTTTTACTTTCACTAGGGAAAGTGCTGTCCCTTCTCTCTATCCTGCACTGATAGAGAGAAGGGAAGTACTTTCACCTCAATACGCAAAGGCCAGTCCGCATCAATTTACTGCACATCTTGGGCAGATCCGCAACAGAATCTGCAACGCAGATTCTGTGCGGCATTGATGCGGACAGTTGCGGAAGAGCCACGTGGGGCCATGCCCTAACTGTTCTTTACTTGTTTTTTTATTAGTCCCAATTGGGTACGTAAACCACTTAAATCGCTTGCATGATATACTGCAATACTAATGTATTGCAGCATATTACTATACTGACAGTCTCCTCTGAAGCAAAGGCAGGGCTTCAAAGGGGTACAAAGATGGCAGACCTGGGGGCCTTCATTATGCTCCCAGGCTACCATGATGACCATCAGCACCCTGTCATCATGTCGTGAGAGGGCCGATGGCACGTCGGAAAGGGCCGCCCCATGATTCTAGCAATTTAAATGCCGTGGACTCGATTCACTGCAGCATTTAAGGTGTGAAACAGGCAGAATCAATGTGATCTTTGATTCTACCCGTTGCAGTGAGGTGTCGGCTGTATTACACAGCCGTCAGCCCGTGAGCCCACTCCATACTTCCCCTTAAGGGGTTAAAATCCTCTCCAATCCAGCTCTAATAGTCCTGTGGTCCCCCACAGCTGTCTGTTTACATGATTGTATCGATTACATGCTGTACCAGCATTTGACTGCTGCAGCCAATCACTTGCTGCAACAGTCACATGCCACACATATTGACATCACCACTGTGGTCAGCAATCTTAAGACCCCTTTAAACAACAACACAGAAATCTAGATATGGTTTTGGATAGTTGGATAGCACTACGTTTAAAGCGTTAACCTTAGGATATGCCATCGCTTTATGATCAGTCCTGATCTAAGCTTTCGCTGCACAGCAGCAATCCCGGCCACCCGGTTGTGCAGGGAACTACATTTGGCCCCATTTCCTGCATGGAAAAACATTGAAGGGTCCCCTTCATTCACCTGATTGATAGGGATCCCAGAGGCCGGACCCCTACCAATCATAAAGTGACGGCATACCCTAGCAATATGCCATCACTTTATAAGATGGGAATACCCTTAAACTATAAAACAATAATCAATCTTTATTTACATTAAACTGGAAGTCCCCCTGTAAAATAAAAAGTAAAAAAAATCACCATAAGGCATTTTAAAATGCATATAAAATCATCTAACGAGATAACTCGCAGAAAGACAGCTAATATAAATCAAATCTTTATAAATAAGCACATATTTATTGATAATTAATACATAAAATAATGTAAAAACACACACATTACCCAAGATAGATGGGTCCCCCACTGACTAGCCATAGAACCCCCAATTTCGCGCAACAGGGTATAAATGCAAATAGTGCAATAATAGTGGTGAAGCATAGTGCAACATTTACAGAGCAGATACTGAACTCTGAAATATTGTAGAAACAAATGGAAAGCAACCAAACATAATACAAAGAGACATACAGACCAGATCAATAGGGAGATCCAAACCCTGCACGTGTTTCGCATGTCGCTTCTTCCGTGGGCTATGATTTGCTACATTTATATTAGCTGGCTTTCTGTGCATTCTTTTGTTAGGTGATTTTATATACTAATTTAGCACAGTATAGCATACAGGTCGTCGTCTGTAATCTATACTGGCCCTACTGCATTGGTTGGTGGAGTTTGAAAAATGCATTTCAAGCATATTAACGGTTGCTTTGTACAGGTATTACTTTGGCCTTTTTAAAGTCTTACAGAGGAGAGTATTTAAAAACGTTTTGAAAAAAATACCACTGACCCCAAAAATGCTATAAAAATGTCACAAATCAAAATACTGTGTGTGAAGGCGTGTCAAGTTTTATTAGGCTGGGTTCACACGTGGCGGAATTTCACTTAAATTCCGCTGCGGACACTCCGCAGCGTTAATCCGCAGCGGAGCCGTTTCTGCATTGACTTCCACTTCTATTTAGAAGTGTTCGTTTAGACGATGCGTAACATTCCGCTGCGGAGCATAGGCTGCGGAGCGGAATTTGGTGTCCGCAGCATGCTCTGTCTGTTGCGGAGCAGTGGCGGACTCATGGCGGAATTTCTCCATTGACTTCAATGGAGATTCTAAGTTCCGCAATGAAGTCCGCAGCTGTCATGCACATGTTATGTGTGCTGCGGATGCGTCTTGCTTTTTTGCCATGACATTTCTTCATTCTGGCTGGACCTATGTATTTCTAGGTCTACAGCCAGACTGAGGAAGTCAATGGGGCTCCCGTAATGACGGGAGCGTTGCTAGGAGACGTCTGTAAATAGTCACTGTCCAGGGTGCTGAAAGAGTTAAGCGATCGGCAGTAACTGTTTCTGCACCCTTGTCAGTGACTACCGATCACAATATACAGCAACCTGTAAAAAAATATAAGTTCATACTTACCGAGAACTCCCTGCTTCTGTCTCCAGTCCGGCCTCCCAGGATGACGTTTCAGTCTAAGTGACGGCTGCAGCCAATCACAGGCCAAGCACAGGCTGCAGCGGTCACATGGACTGGCGCGTCATCCAGGGAGGTCGGGCTGGATGCCGAAAGAGGGACGCGTCACCAAGACAACGGCCGGTAAGTATGAAATTCGTTTACTTTCACTAGGGAAAGTGCTGTCCCTTCTCTCTATCCTGCACTGATAGGGAGAAGGGAAGCACTTTTCCCGCAGTCCGCAGCAGCTAGTCCGCATCAATTTACTGCACATTTTGTGCAGATCCGCAGCAGAATCTGCAACGCAGATTCTGTGCGGCATTGATGCGGACAGTTGCGGAGGAAATCCGCCACGTGTGGTCATGCCCTTATAGATTTGAAAGTTGCACAAAAGAAAACGCTGAGTAAACCGTCACCAAAAATGGCGTTTACCTGCGTTTTCACACATTTAAAAAAAAAAAAATGCTGTCGCCAGATGTTACTTTAACGCCTGTAGTAAAATATAGAGTGTGAATGAGATCTAATGCAGCATTTAGATGGCTGTAATTCGTTTGCAAGTTCTGGACTACCGAAGGTAAAGTAAACTGAACTTAGATATCCATAAAACCTTATTGTGATCTATGTTTGGTTCAGGTGAACAATGGGAAGTCTGGGTGTTGTGGCATAAAACCTCATGCATGCAGCATTAAAGTCTTTATCACGCCCATCTTAAGCCAGCCTTAATTTAAGTCCTTATCCTTGTACTGTATGTTTACGGAATACCACAGTACACTAGACAAGAATATGCCAAAAGGTTGTAGACTTCAAACACGGCATTAAAAAAATATGTTGTGGAAATAGCCTGAATGTCTTCAACGAAATCCGAAAAACAAATATTCTTTAAAGATTTTTGTACGAATTAATGAGTGAAGTCTGTAGCAAAGCTCTGCACCAGATAGGTCAAGCTGTAGATTTTTAAATCTTCACTACATCTACAATATGCTGTAGACGTGCTGTATATTGGGTTTTGTGTTGTAGTGACCCTCGATGGGAACTCTGAAACCAAAAATCTGCAATAAATACGCTGGGGCTGTCACAACCTCTTGTTGTTCAACCTAACCGAACTTGGATTATGGTGGGCTGGATAGCACCAGCGCATAATAGACTCCATTGACCTACCATATGGTCCATGAGGTTCTGGCAAGATGTCCATCGTTTTGATGGGAAAATGAAAAGTGCATGCAGCACTATTTCTCCTGTCAAATTTGACAAAATTCTGCAACCTTGGCTCCGAGCGAAGCCTCTAAAGCAGATATGTATAGACCCCAATGCATTATTTAGTGACACCTACAGAAGTTTGTGTGGCATAGTACTGTACAATGTCCATTGCATGAGTACTTTGGATTAAATCTTAGAACACAGTATGATCAAACATTTCTTATAAAGTGTTATTGGATACAAAATCTTGGAAACTGTGAAATTGAATTTACTTGTGCACACACATTGCAGCATTTGCAAAAAAGGAATGTAGAATGGTTTCTTTTGCCTCTATCATTAAATGCCTAGAAATGTGTCCATTTTAATTTAATTTATGAATCAAAACTGATTAGCAGCTAACACAAAGAAACAACTGATTTAAGGGTTGTTGATGTTTCTGTCTAGACATTGAGTAACCTCACCTGACATTATAATCTACCAATAGTTGTCTCTATAGGTCTCGGGGATAATTATGAGTCAACTTGCTAATTCATGTTAAACCTTGCTTTCAAAGACTTAGGCATTTTCGGATCAGGCTAAAACCAAGGTTTAACTTTTAGCAAACTTTGAAGACCTAAATTAACACCTCTTACATCGTCATACTTCTGCAGATAAAGCTGTTGCTTAATCTTTACTTTACAATGAGGTTGTTTTGTGTTTTTAAGAACATTATCTGTTCTTCTCTAACAATATTCCGTTTTTCATCTCTAAGTACTGGGCTTTTGGATCACATTGCAGAGTATAATTACAATGAGAATTGTCATTTCTATACTACAATCTGAGAATAATAAACCTTAATACTGCAATTCAGAAGATGCTTCTTCACTGTTGATAGAAAGAAAAAACATTCCAGACTGCTGAATAACATTTAATGTAATCAAATGGTAAAGTTGCATTCCATTAGCTAAATTGCCTATAATAAGAAAGGTCACAGCCCTCACTATCATAGCCATTTCAGTTACACTCCATAAGGACACAGACATATAAATGATGTAATTAAAAGCAGGATAATGCAGATTATCAATCTTTTTGTTGTAATTTTACGAATCCAAATATGTGATTTATCGATAAAATATCCATAAAGATATTAGGATTTGCCAATTAAAATAAATAGTAATTTTATAGGGGTTGTCTCATCACAAGATGCCTGTCTATATGCCCTAGTAAGTGGTAAAGACGTGATAAAGGGGGTGGGGGGGTCATGCTCAGGACCCTCCTCTCTAAGCGCCAGAACGGAGAGCTGCTCTGGCCGGCAGACTCAGCACATTCATGATTTGCTTGGATGGCATTAATTTGAATGGCCACCATGTACTCCTATGTTATTCTGCAGTGGTTGCAGCAGGGGACATGTAGAGCCAAGCAGAGGTTACCCTAGAAACAGCAGCTAATTGCCAGGGATTAGAGAAATTGGAATCAGCTTTTTTTACTAGTTAATCAACCCCTTTGAGGGTTATATTAACACGGTGCAGTTTTAGGGTATGTGCACACGATAGCAGGCATTTACGTCTGAAAAGACAGACTGTTTTCAGGAGAAAACAGCTGCCTCGTTTCAGACGTAAATGCTCCTCCTCGCATTTTGCGAGGCTTCTCTGACAGCCGTAAATTTTGGGCTGCTCTTCATTGAGTTCAATGAAGAACGGCTCAAATGACGCCTCAAAGAAGTGTCCTGCACTTCTTTTGACGAGGCTGTATTTTTACGCGTTGTCGTGTGACAGCTGTCAAACGACGACGCGTAAATGACAGGTTGTCTGCACAGTACGTCGGCAAACCCATTCAAATGAATGGACAGATGTTTGCCGACGTACTGTAGCCCTATTTTCAGACGTAAAACGAGGCATAATACGCCTCGTTTACGTCTGAAAATATGTTGTGTGAACCCAGCCTTACAGCGTTTTTTTCATCGATTTGCGGCAGTATTGCAGCTGGCAAAAAACGCTGCAAAACTGCCCAGTGTGAATACACCCTAATAGAAAAAATATTTATATAAAAATGTACAGTCCCTATAAAAATTAGGAGAGATTTAATAAGCAAAATGCGCCAGAATTCTTTGGTGAATTTCAAATATCGCTGCTGCTACAAATCAGAGGAATGCCAATATCTCTATGGTCAATTTAAATTTTTGACTGCAGGATTGAATTTACATAACAGACATAATAGTTTAGAGCTCTTTCAAAGATGTGTTCTATTATTTGGGCAAAGTACTGGCGTGCATGCAGCGATAAGGAGAAATGGGTATAACAAGTCTACTGAGTTGGAAGGATTACTCCTGCCCTAATTTTTTTCTGTCTAGGGCAACATTTTTAACCCCTTGGCAACATTGGAATAAAATAGTGATTCTGGCATTGTTTTTAGATTATGTTTTTTGCAGTGTTCACCGTGTGGGAAACATAAAATTATAGTTTTATAGTTTGGGTCGTTATGAATGCGGTGATAGCAAATATGTGTACTTTTTTTACCTTTTCATTTTTTTCTATAATAACAGACTTATTATAGGGAAAAAAACATTTATTTTTACACTTTTATAAAACAGTTTTATTAAATTTTTTTGAACACTTTTTTTTTAACCTGCTGCTCTGATTGCCGCTAGAATACTTTACACTACCTAGGTAGTGTAATGTATTCCATCTGTCAGTGTGACATCACAGTAATCCTGACAGTAAGCCTATGAGGACCAGCCAGAGGCTGCTCCTCATAGGCATCCATACATGGCAGACAAGGAGGCCTTTGTCTGGCCTCCGGTTGTCATGACAACAATCGGCAACAGCATGATTGCATGGGCACTGCCGATGTGCTACAAACCCCCTGAATGTGGCGAGGACAGCTGACCACCCCGTTCCCGATGCATACTGTCACGAAACGTGTGCATAGGGAATGACTCGGTGACTTCTTGTCACTCTGACAGGAAGCCTATCGCTGGTCTTGATAAGCTTCTGTGCATGGCAGACACGGAGGCCATTGTTTTGCCTCCAGTTTCCATGGCAACCATTGTCAAACCCTGCGATTTCATAGTGGGTTCTGCCGATGTGCTAGAAACCCCTAAGAGGTTAATTGCCGAAATCATCGGCAATGAGCCGCTAATTGGCAACAGTGGAGTGTCAGCTGTCGGGCACAGCTGACCTCCCAGTTCCCGGTGCACACTGCACCGGGAACGACGCAGTAACTGTATGTCCTGGTGCGCTAAGGCACTGGCCACCAGGACGTACAGTTGTGTCGTGGTGCGCCTAGGGGTTAAAGATGTGTTCTATTATTTGGGCAAAGTATTAGTGTGCATGCACAGCAGCTATAAGGAGAAAATGGTCTAACAAGTCTATTGAGTTAGATTGCTCCTGCCCTAATTTTGTTCTGTCTAGGGCAATGTTTTTAACATGTACGTGGCAGCCGCCAAGGGGAAGTATGGAGTTGGCTCACGGCCTAAAATCTCACTGCAACGGGCAGAATCAAAGATCACTTTAATTCCGCCAGTTAAACAACTATTTAGCCATCAGAAAGAGGGGGTACCCCCACCCACCGACCATGGGCCCCTTTATGACATGATCACCGGGTTCCTATGGTTGTTATGGCAGCCTGGGTGCCTAATGAATTCCCCCAGGTCTACCATCTTTCTGCTCCTATTAAACCTTGCTAGAGGGAGGGCTTAATATGAACCTGTTAAAATCACAATATACTGCAATACATTAGTATTGCAGTATATCGTGCAAGCGATCAAACAATTGCTGGTTTAAGTACAATAGAGGGACGAATAAATAAAATAATAAACCGTTAAATACATTATTTTAACGGTTCAACGACATGTCACGTACTGGTACGCGACAGCCGTTAAGGGAAAGTATGGAGCGGGCTCACGGGCTGACCTCGCTCCATACACAGCGCGTGACGGCTGTGTTTCACAGCCGAAACCTCACTGAAACGGGCGAGATTCCGCCTGTTTAACACCTTAAATGCCGCTGTCAATCGTGACTGCGGCATTCAAATTGTTAGAAACAGGGGGCGCCCTTATAAACACGCCATTGCGCCCCCCCTGTGGCCCGATCGGCCATTGACAGTGGTTGTTATGGTAGCCTTGGGGCCTAATAGAGGCCCCCCGGTCTGCCATCTTTGTACTCCTTTGAAGCCCTGCATCCGGCAGGACTTCAAATGTGACTGCCAGAATCACGATATATTGCAACACATCAGTATTGCAGTATATCATGCAAGCAATCCAACTATCGCTGCTTCAAGTCCCCTAGGGGGACTAATAAAAAAAGTAAAAAATAGTTAAATAAAGATTTTATAATGTTCCAAAAAAATAATAATATTATAAGTTTCAAAAAACCACCCTTTTCCCATTTTTTCCCTAAAGAAAATGTTAAAAAAAATAAAAGTTAGCATAACTGGTATCACAGCATCCGTAAAAGTCATAGCTATCACACTATAGTGTTATTTAACCCTGTCGGTGAACAACGTAAAAAAAATATATAAAAAACCTGCAAATTGAAGTTTTTTGGTCACCTTAGATCTCCAAAAAAAGGAATAAAAAGTGATCAAAAGTCGTATGTACCCCAACATGGTATTGTTGAAAACTACAGCTCTCCCCACAAAATGTAAGCCCTCAAACCCCATTTTTCAGCCCTCCATAGCCAGACTATTTGGCTCTCTTAAACCAGATCTAGTCCCAGGCTCTAAGATTCCCAAGAGGAGGACAAATTCCTTGCCTGTGCCTGAGAAATGAGCGATTGAGCAATCTATCAGGGAGAACCTGGAGAAGGGATTTATTTGTCTCTCCAGGTCCAACGGTGGTGCTGAGTTCTTTTTTCTAGCCAAGAAGGGTGGTGGTGCTCGCTTCGGCAGCACATATACTAAAATTGGAACGATACAGAGAAGATTAGCATGGCCCCTGCGCAAGGTTGACACGCAAATTCGTGAAGCGTTCCATATTTTTCATTCTCCCAAGACAAATCTGTGTTCATGGGCTGTGGTCTTGTCCTAAATTATTTATGTATTGGAAGGAGATAGTAGAGGTCATAAGAGATACATGGGGGTTATCTCTTGAAATGGAGCCGCTACCTCTTTTGTTTCATGTGTTTCCGGTACTCCCGAGCATTCCGGATGCTTTACATGCCTTCCTTCTGGTGGCCAAAAGATCCCTACTCGCCCTTTGGCTTAAACCGCAGATACCGTCAATTGCTGAGGTTATATCACAAATGAAAAAGTAGTAATATTATGGGGATGCTGTGAGTCCACGATACTCTCCTGTACTTGTGATTATCTCTTTTTTTTCTAAGTAACCCTGAAATTGCATTATCTGGATGTCATAGGGCGGGGGGAGGGGGTTGTTAAATTTTGTTACACTTTGTTAGCTACAACGCATGGGCTAATTCGGCCACTGGACTCATACCTTCTTCTTCTGTTTGATATATGAGATTTTATACTGCCATTTATGATTGTTTCATTTTACTGCCGAATGTACTGCTTCACTTATGTTTACTTTTATTTTGAAAACCAATAAAATGATGTTATAAAAAAAAAGAAGGGTGGTGATCTTTGTCCTTGTACAGATTGCAGGGGACTGAGTAATTCACTATGCGTTACCACTACCCTCTTCCTCTCATCTCTAAATTATTTGACCAGCTAAAGAAAGCAGTCATATTCTCTAATAGAGATCTGAGGGGAGTTTATAATCTCATTAGGATCCAGGAGGAGGATGAATGGAAGACAGCCTTCGGCACACATACAGGGCAATATGAATACCCTTTGGGCTTTGTAATGGCCCGGCTTTCTTCCAGAACCTTATTAATTATATTTTTAGAGAATTCTTGGGTCATTTTGTGGTTGTGTACTTGAATGATATTTTTATATTTTCCTCGACCTTGGGACAACATCGTTCTCATGTTAAAAGGGTTCTGTCTAAGTTTAGAGAAAAAACCTTTTTTGCTAAGATTGAGGTTGTGAACGTTGCTTTTCTGGGTTATATTATTTCTCCTCAGGGGTGGTTCATGGATCCAGTTAAGGTGCATGTCTTCCAGGATTGGGCAAGCCCTACTAAGGTTAAATCGGCGCAGAGATTTTGGGGGATTTTTGGGGATTACTAACTACTATAGGAGATTTATCAGATCTTTTTTCTCTATAGCGGCTCTCATATTAGCTATAACAGCAAATTTCTCTACAGAAACCCTTAAGGCACTCTCCACCCTCAAAATATTTTTATTTCATCTGGTCCTATTTTGAGACATCCTCATATTGACCTCCAGATTATTGATGAGGTAGATGCCACTGATGTTTTCTTTTTTGTTCGACTTGCCCCTAAGCATGAGAAAAAGGGAACAGTGAAAGGTTCTGGGAATTAAGCCTTTCTCTTCTTTCAGTAAGTCTGTTCCTAGACCCCACCTATTTTAGTCTATGGTCAGTCGGAGTATGTGGTAGAAAAGATCCTTGACCCTAAGTGGCGTGGCAGACAGCTCCATTATCCTGTAGAGTAGTGGGATTATTGTCCAGAGGACAGTTTCTGGATACAAGCAAGAAACATTCATGCTGACAGATTGATCAGAGCATTTCATGTTGCAAATCCAGGTAAATTCAGTGTTAAGGGATTTTTAGCCCTCCCTGAACAGGGGTACTGTTACAAGCAACAGTCCTATTCCTGCATGCTCCTCATCTTCCAGACTCTTCAGAAAACTCGTGTACAGCTATTTTATCAGCGTAGGTTTGATAGCTACACTGATGTTAGCCCGGGTTTGTTTAGAGAGAGCAACCTGATTGGTCTGCCTCTCGTTTTGTGGACAGCCGGCATTGCTACATTATGTCATAATAAGTCATGAGGAAAAATATTTGCATTTAACAAAGTATTGTCAACAGAACAGTGCAGGTAAGGTAAGTTAGCAATAACATTTTCACGTCTTGCATGACTGCACAGCATATAAATGGGTCTGAAAGAGACAATACTTTATACTTTTGTTAGGTTTTTGGTTACTAGAACAACCCATCTCAAAGTGACAGAACCAACCCTACATGGCCCCACCACTATTGCATCAAAAAAACAATGTCAATAAAAAGTGCACAGTTAGCAAGTAATGTATGGATGCATAGATATAGGTACATGTAAAATGTCAGAATGCCAACTAGTGGTGCAAATTCCCCATCACAATTGCTATATAAATATAGACAAAATCTGGCATCCAATAAGGTAATTGCAGGGTAAAGAACCAGAGGGATATTAAAGGAACGTACCTGAGGTCATGGTGGAGAAAGGAGGGAATGGTCTGTGAGATGTGGCAAATCGCCTCAGCGCGCATTTCGCCTGAAAGAACAGCTTCGTCAGGAGGCTAACTATTACTAAAAACCCAGGGCTTTATGTAGGAATTCTATAAATGCCAAATTGCACTCACCTGTAAGCAATATGCAAATCGATGCTCATCCATCTCATCACCGGAAGCGCCATGTGTCTACGTGGTGATGTAGCGCCACGTCATTGCTGACATAAGACGCACATCACCAAGGCAATGCAGATAAACAATCGGCACTCCAGAATACGGTGCCCCCAATGCATGCGCAAACGAGCGTCTGTGCACAGCAGCACAGGCAAAAGAAAAGGAGCCATGCAAAATAAGTGATATCGCTAGGGATATGTTTAGAAGGAGATAGGTATGGTCTAAATTTACAAAATATGAGCACTAAAATGCATACAGTCAGTTGACAAAAACTAATGTACCAAAAAAAAATTAACCATGCATCCATAAAGGCATAAATAATATTAAATTATAAATTCTAATTGAAAAATAAAATTGCCCAAAAAACTTTGCATCATGCAAGAGGTATATATGTATGTATATATATATATATATATATATATATATATATATATATATATATATATATATTTTTTTTTTTTTTAAATTAATATCAATACATCATACACTGCATTAGACCCAGTGCTCAGTGAAAGCACACAAAAAACATGAAAGAAATATATATCAGTGAGAATGAATAAAATAGTATATAAGTTTAAATATATACACTACCGTTCAAAAGTTTAGGGTTACTTAGAAATTTCCTTATTTTTGAAAGAAAAGCACAGTTTTTTTCAATGAAGATAACATTAAATTAATCAGAAATACACTCTATACATTGTTAATGTGCTAAATGACTATTCTAGCTGCAAACGTCTGGTTTTTAATGCAATATCTACATAGGTGTATAGAGGCCCATTTCCAGCAACCATCACTCCAGTGTTCTAATGGTACATTGTGTTTGCTAACTGTGTTAGAAGGCTAATGGATGATTAGAAAACACTTGAAAACCCTTGTGCAATTATGTTAGCACCGCTGTAAACAGTTTTGCTGTTTAGAGGAGCTATAAAACTGACCTTCCTTTGAGCTAGTTGAGAATCTGGAGCATTACATTTGTGGGTTCGATTACACTCTCAAAATGCCTAGAAAAAGAGAGCTTTCATTTGAAACTCGACAGTCTATTCTTGTTCTTAGAAATGAAGGCTATTCCACGCGGGAAATTGCCAAGAAACTGAAGATTTCCTACAAGGGTGTGTACTACTCCCTTCAGAGGACAGCACAAACAGGCTCTAACCAGAGTAGAAAGAGAAGTGGGAGGTCCCGCTGCACAACTGAGCAACAAGACAAGTACATTAGAGTCTCTGGTTTAAGAAATAGACGCCTCACAGGTCCTCAACTGGCAGCTTCATTAAATAGTACTCGCAAAACGCCAGTGTCAACGTCTACAGTGAAGAGGCGACTCCGGGATGCTGGCCTTCAGGGCAGAGTGGCAAAGAAAAAGCCATATCTGAGACTGGCTAATAAAAGGAAAAGATTAATATGGGCAAAAGCACACAGACATTGGACAGAGGAAGATTGGAAAAAAGTGTTATGGACAGACGAATCGAAGTTTGAGGTGTTTGGATCACACAGAAGAACATTTGTGAGACACAGAACAACTGAAAAGATGCTGGAAGAGTGCCTGACGCCATCTGTCAAGCATGGTGGAGGTAATGTGATGGTCTGGGGTTGCTTTGGTGCTGGTAAAGTGGGAGATTTGTACAAGGTAAAAGGGATTTTGAATAAGGAAGGCTATCACTCCATTTTGCAACGCCATGCCATACCCAATGGACAGCGCTTGATTGGAGCCAATTTCATCCTACAACAGGACAATGACCCAAAGCACACCTCCAAATTATGCAAGAACTATTTAGGGAAGAAGCAGGCAGCTGGTATTCTATCTGTAATGGAGTGGCCAGCGCAGTCACCAGATCTCAACCCCATAGAGCTGTTGTGGGAGCAGCTTGACCGTATGGTACGCAAGAAGTGCCCATCAAGCCAATCCAACTTGTGGGAGGGGCTTCTGGAAGCATGGGGTGAAATTTCTCCCGATTACCTCAGCAAATTAACAGCTAGAATGCCAAAGGTCTGCAATGCTGTAATTGCTGCAAATGGAGCATTCTTTGACGAAAGCAAAGTTTGAATGAGAAAATTATTATTTCAAATAAAAATCATTATTTCTAACCTTGTCAATTTGACTAGATTTTCTAGTCATTTTGCAACTCATGGAAAACACAAAATTGTCTGGGTGACCCCAAACTTTTGAACGGTAGTGTATATATTTATGAACAAATGAAAAAAAATAAAAAAATTAAGTGATAACAAAGGAAAAGAAAAAAAATTGAAAATATATAATTATACATATATGTACAAAAAATGTGTATAATTTATAAAATAAACCTTAAAAATGGGGGTCGAACAACACTAGATATGATGATCCTAAACATGAATACAGGAACAATTTTAATGTGGATATAAAGTAAAAAACATACAATAAATGAATATACATATCAGCAAACACATAAAAATACTTCCAGTAATACACAAACAAGGATGCAACACTGGCCACTAGGGCATACATATTCCACAGCCAAAATAACATCACATGCAGATCAACAATGTTGCTAATATTCGTCCAATCAGAACATATCCCAAGGAGAATACAGCCGATAGTGTAGCTAGTCATAGCAAGTTGACGTTCTAGGGTAATGTTACCATTATTCATGCCTAAAAAGGCGTCTCCCAAAACGAGTATAGCACATAAAGTAGCTAATACAGCTGAAATGAAAAATTATAAATTAGAGCAATATAAAAATAAAGAAAACCCCAAGGATAAATAAAATTTGCGCAGATTGTGTATTTACAGAAAGGGCTTGAAGCTCGTGACCTCATTCAGGCCAAATGGTGCAGTGCTGTTTAGCAGAGTCATCCATTTAATTTCCTTTCTGAGGAGGGCTTGACGTATATCGCCACCCCTACAATCCAGATTAACTTTATCGATACCACGTAACCTAAAGTCCCTAGGATTGAAATAAGGATGCTCTTGAAAGTGGCGGTGGATAGGTTTCAATTTAATATTTTTGCCATTAACGGCTGTCTGAATCTTACTAACATGTTCAAGCACCCGTGTTTTAAAAGATCTACTTGTCATTCCAATGTAAACCGGCTACATCGACACTCAACATGCGGACTGAGCATCGATTTGCATATTGCTTACATGTGAGAGCAATTTGGCGTTTATAGAATTCCTACACAAACCCCTGGTTTTTAGTAATAGTTAGCTTCCTGACTAAGCCGGTCTTTCAGGCAAAACGCGCGTCGAGGCGGTCGTTTGCCACCTCTCAAACGACCATTCCCTCCTTTCTCCACCATGGCATCAGGTACGTTCCTTTAATATACCTCTTGTTCTTTACCCTGCACTGTATATATATATATATATATATATATATATATATATACATACAGTGGATATAAAAAGTCTACACACCCCTGTTAAAATTTCAGCTTTTGTCATGTTACAAAATCAGTACAAGATTAATACTTTCCGAACTTTTTCTACCTTCAATGTGACTCATAATCTGTACAATTCCATTGAAAAACAAACTGAAATCATTTATAGGGGAAGAAATAAAAAATTATAATGTGGTTGCATAAGTGTGAACACCCGGTTGTGTTCAGAATTAGCCAATCACATTTAAACTGATGTTAAATAGTAGTCAGTACACAGCTGCCATTATTTGAAGCGATTCTGATTAACCCCATATAAAGTTCAGTTGTTCTATTAGGATTTTCTTGACATTTTCTTTGTTGCATGTGACAGCAAAAGCTATGGTCTATAAAGAGCTTACAACACATCAAAGGGATCTAATTGTTGAAAGGCATCAGTCAGGAGAAGGGTACCAAATAATTTCCAACGCATTAGATATACCATGAACCACAGTTAAGACGGTCATCAAGAAGTGGATTACATTTGGCACAACAGTGACATTACCAAGAACGGGACGTCCCTCAAAACTTGATGAAAAGACAAGACGAAAATTGGTCCGGGAGGTTACCAAGAGACTTACAGCAACATTAAAGGAGCCACAGGACTTTCTGGCAGGTACTGGTTGTGTTGCGCATGTGACAACAATCTCCCATTTTCTTTATATGTCTGGGCTGTGGGGTAGGGTGGCAAGATGGAAGCCTTTTCTAACAAAGAAAAATATCCAAGCCCAGCTATGTTTTGCAAAGACCTACATCAAGTCTGCCAAAAGCATGTGGGAAAATGTGTTATTTTCTGATGAGACCAAGGTTGAACTTTTTGGCCATAATTCAAAAAGGTATGTTTGGCGCAAAGCCAACACTGCACATCACCAAAACAACACCATACCGACAGTGAAGCATGGTGGAGGCAGCATTATGCTTTGGGGTTGTTTTTCGGCAGCTGGAACTGGGGCTTTAGTCAAGGTGAAAGGAATTATAAACAGTTCCAAATATCAGTCAATATTGGCACAAAACCTGCAGGCCTCTGCTAAAAAGCTGAAAATAAAGAGGAAGTTTACCTTTCAGCTCGGCAACGACCCAAAGCATTCCTCCAAATCAACAAAAAAATGGTTTCACCAGAAAAAAATAAACGTTTCGGAATGGCCCAGCCAGAGCCCAGACCTGAATCCCATTGAAAATCTGTGGGGTGATGTGAAGAGGGCTGTACACAGGGGATGCTCTCGCAATCTGACAGATTTGGAGCGCTTTTGCAAGGAAGAGTGGGCAACCATTGCCAAGTCAAGATGTGCCATGCTGAAAGACTTCTACCCAAAAAGACTGAATGATGTCATAAAGTAAAAGGATAATTCAACAAAGTAGTATTAGTTTAAGGGTGTGTATATTTATGCAACCACATTATTTTTTTTATTTTCTTTTATCTTTCCACCCTAAAAGATTTTGGTTTGTTTTTCAATCGAATTGTACAGATTATGGGACACATTAAAGGTGGAAAAAGATCTGAAATTATTCTTCTTGAACTGATTTTGTAACATGACAAAATCTAGCATTTTAAACCCTTCAGGACTGAGCCTGTTTTGGGCCTCCAGGACGATGGCGATTTTTCAAATCTGACATGTGTCACTTTATGTGGCAATAACTTCGGAATGCTTTTACCTATCCAAGCGATTCTGAGATTGTTTTCTTGTGACATATTGTACTCTATGTTAGTGAAAAAATGTGGTCGATAAATTCAATATTCGTTTGTAAAAAACACCAAGATTTGGAGAAAATGTGCAAAAATTTGAATTTTTCTAAATTTAAATGTATCTGCTTGTAAAACAGATAGTAATACCACAAAAAATAGTTTCAACTAGTTAACATTTCCCATATGTTCTAGTTTATGTTTGCATCGTTTTTTGAACATCCTTTTATTTTTCTAGGACGTTACAAGGCTTAGAACTTTAGTAGCAATTTCTCATATTTTCAAGAAAATTTCAAAAGGCTATTTTTTCAGGGACCAGTTCAGTTCTGAAGTGGCTTTGAGGGCCTTATATATTAGAAAGATTTTACCCCGAGAAATGCAACTCAATATTTATTGCCCAGATTCTGTAGTGTTTATAAATATCCCACATGTGGCCCTAGTGTGCTAATGGACTGAAACACAGGCCTCAGAAGCAAAGGAGCATCCAGTGGATTTTGGGCCTCCTCTTTTTTTAGAATATATTTTAGGCACCTTGTCAGGTTTGAAGAGGTCTTGTGTTGCCAAAACAGTAAAGACCACTCAAAAGTGACCCCATTTTGGAAACTACACCCTCAAGGAATTTATTTAGGGGTATAGTTAGCATTTTGAACGCACAGTTTTTTTTTAAGTATGTGAAGATGAAAAATCTACTTTTTTTCTGAAAAAACTTAAACATTTTAAATTTTTGCAAAGAGTAATGGAGAGAAAACACCACAACATATGTAAAGCAATTTCTACCAATTATAGCAATACCCCATATGTGGTAATAAACTGCTGTTTGGACCCACAGCAGGGCTCAGAAAAGAAGGAGCACCATTTGGATTTTGGATTTCTGATTCTGCTGGAATAGCTTTCAGTGCCGTGTAGCGTTTGCAATGCACTGGAGGGACCAAAACAGTGGAAAGCCCCCAAAAGTGACCCCATTTTGGAAACTACACCCCTCAAGGAATTTTTCTAGGGGTAAAGTTAGCATTTTGACTCCACAGATGTTTAGCTGAATTCATTGAAATTAGGCTGTAAAGGTAAAAATCTACCTTTTTCTGAAAAAACGTAGACATTTTTAATTTTTACAAGGAATAAAGGAGAAAAACACCCCAACATTTGTAAAACAATTTCTCCCGATTACGTAAATACTCCATGTGTGGTAATAAACTGCTGTTTGGACCCACAGCAGGACTTATAAGTGAAGGAGCGCTATTTGACTTTTGGAGCTCAAATTTAGCTGAAATGGTTTACGGGTGCCATGTAGAATTTGCAAGAGACCAAAAGAGTGGAAACCCCCCAAAAGTGACCCCATTTGGGAAACTACACCACTTAAGGAATCTATCTAGGGGTATAGTGAGTATTTAGACCCCACAGCTCTTTTGCAGAATTTATTAGAATTAGGGCTTATTCAGACGAACGTATAATAGGTCCGTGCATCGCGCTTGATTTTTACACGAACCTATGGGGCCGTGCAGACAGTCCATGATTTTCACACAGCATGTGTCCGCTGCGTAAAACTCACGACATGTCCTATATTTGTGCGTTGTTCGCGCATCACGCACCCATTGAAAATCACGCGCAGCACACGGAAGCACTTCCGTGTGACGCGCGTGATTCGCGCAACAGCAGTAAAAAGTATGAATGAAAACAGAAAAGCACCACGTGCTTTTCTGTTTGCAAACATACAAACAGAGTGTCATAATGATAGCGGTTGCGCGAAAATCACGCAGCCACGCATCATATGCAGCTGACACACGGAGCTGTTAAGTACCTTTTGCGTACGCAAAACGCTGCGTTTTTTGCGCGCGCAAAACGCACACGCTCATGTAAATCCGGCCTTAGGCCGTGAAAATGAATATCAGCATTATTTCCACTAAAATGTTGCATTTTTTTCAATTTCACAAAAGGAGGAAAAAGCACCCCAACATTTGTAAAGCAATTTCTCCCGAGTACGGCAATACCCCATATGTGGTCATAATTTTTTTTTTCCATTACAAAGTAATTAACCTTTTCTGGACTGATCCATTTTTTCTTTTTTATTTTTCCCTCCCCACATTCCAAGAGCCATAACTTTTTTATTTTTTAGTCGATTGAGTGGTGTGAGGGCTTATTTTTTGCGGAATGAGCTGTAGTTTTTATTGGTATCATTTTTTGGTACATACAACTTTTTGAACACTTTTTATTACATTTTTTGGTAGAGCCAAGGTGACCAAAAAACAGCGGTTTTGCCGTTTTAAATTCTTTATTTTCCACGGCGATCACCGTGCGAGTTAAATAATGCTATATTGTAATAGTTTGGACTTTTACAGACACAGTGATACAATTTTGTGTATTTTTTTAATACACAGCTGACACCCGCAGCATATGGCATAGCTTCAGCGCATGAGCCCGCTCCATACATCACCCCCCACACCTTGACATGCTATTAAGTCATGGTGTGCGAAGGGGTTAATGTGCAGCGGATGGTGCAGAGTGAAAATTGCAATTTTCCACTGATATGCCATTTTAGTGCACTATATGTTATGCCAAGTTTGTGCCACTGAAGACAAATACCTCATAAAATATTAACCGGGTTGTCCCGGGTATGGCGATGCCATATCAGTGGACGTAAACTGCTGATTGGGCATGCTGTAGGGCTCAGATGAGAGGGAGTGGCATTTGGAGCGCAGATTTAGCTTGGGGGGTAATTCTGTTTGGCGTTTTGCTGGTATTTCAGTTTATAATGTGGGAGCATATGTAATCTGTGCGGAGAACATCAGGGCATAATAAGAGGGTACAACAATGGGGTAAATAAATAACAATCCGCAGATATGTGGCTAGTGTCACACTGATAAATGGCGCCCAATCTTATCCGATTTTTGAACACTCTGTACATTTTGCATCATCATATTCTGAGAGCTAGAACTTCTTTATTTTTTTCTCCACCGGAGCTCTGTGAGGGCTTATTTTTTTGCAGAACAATCTGTACTTTTCATTGGTACCATTTTGGGGTACATGCGATTTTTTTGATCACTTTTCATTCCATTTTTTGGCAAGCAAGGTGACCAAGAACCAGCAATTTCGACAATGTTTTTTTGTTCTCTTTTTTTTTACGGCGTTCACCTTGGGCTCTAAATGACAATTTTACATTATTCTGCGGGTCGGTACGATTACGGCATTACCATATGTATTTAGTTTTTTTTAAAGTTTTGCAGCGTAAAATAATTTATTTTTTGTTTCACCATATTCTGAGAGCCATAACTTTTTTTATTTTTAAGTAAAAAAAGCTGTGTAAGGGCTTGTTTTTTGTGGGACAGGTTGTAGTTTTTTATTGATACTATTTTGGCGTACATTCGACTTTTTGATCACTTTTTATTGTATATTTTGAGAGGAGTGGTGACCAAAAAATAGTGATTCTGGCATTGTTTTTTTACTTACTTTTTTTGCGGTGTTCATCGTGCAGGAAAAATGTTATTATAGTTTTACAGTTGGGGTCGTTACGAACGCGTTGATACCAAATATGTGTACTTTTTTTAACGTGTTAATTTTTTTCCTATAAAAGACTTATTATTTTTTGTTTATGTAACCTCTAGCTTTTATTTTGACACTTTTTTAAAACGTTTTTATTATCTTTTTTTACTTTTTTTACATTTAGACTTGCAGCTCTGATCACTGCTAGATCACATTACTCTACCTACGAAGTGTAATGTGTTCTGTCATTGTGACGTGACAGCCAGTCATGCCATCTTGATGATTGGGAATGGGGGGGGCGGATGGTGGGGTGATCGGGGATTAAATAGGGGGTGCTGGCCCTTATTTTGACCATTTCTCTCTTCTCTCACAGAATATATTCTGTGAGAGAAGAGAGACAACTAACCGCCGCTGTTTTTACAGTGATTGCCGTTATTCGTTGAATGACGGCAATCACATGACCGGGGACCAGGCAAAATGGTCTTCGTTCTGTGCTCCGAGGCCTCAGCTACCTCCGTAGCTGATTTCTCAGAGTTTAAGCGCGTCCCGGGGGGCGCGATCTTATGCCAAAGTGCCGCCGTGTTTGTGTTTTGTCTGCTCATAACAAAAATTAAAATCATGGAATTCATTAAACTAAACTAGAAAATTAAAGCTTTATAAGTCTTGTAAAAAACAAAAACAAAGTAAAAATAGTATATTCAAAGCGATTGCAAAGATATTATCGTTTAAAGAAGTGCACATCAGAAATGGAAAATTTGACCTGGACACAGGGGCATCAATGACCCTTGGTCATGAAAGGGTTAATAAAGATTTTTCATAGATTTAAACTCTGGTGACTTGTTTGGCTTACCTTCTTATTGATCACTTTTAGGCCACTTTCACACTTGCATATTTTGGTCAGCATTTTGCATTAGTATTTGTAAGCCAAAACCACAAGTGGAACCTACAAAGAGAAAAACTACAATGAAAAATTTGCTTCAGTGTTTTGGGCCCACTTCTGGCCAAATACCGACCAAAATATTCAAGTGAGAAAGTGTCCTTAAACATTTGCACCAAGTAAGCTGCGAACTTACAGGGCCATTTTAAGAACTACAACCCATGGCAGAGTACACAGCAAGGTTTACTGCAGTGGACCCTGGTGGAAATTAGATTCCACTACTTTTTTTGTGTGTGCTAATTCTAGATGGGGCTACAAGTTATAATATAGGTGTCTTTCAGCTAGTTGCTAAATTGTTAAAAGTTACGTGCTGTATCAGTGATGTAAAAATAATTCTCACCACCTATGTTCAAACATAATGTACCATGGGATTCTTGCTCACATGTCTACTGTATGAGTCTATTTGCCTATTTTAATTTCACTTCTACTGACTGTTGCCTTTTCCTACTTTAATTAGCCTTAAAGGCAATGGACTAGAGTGCTATAATATCTAAATAGGTATCCTTAATGTACATCTGTTTAATTAATAAAACAGTTTTGTAAGTTAAAATGGTGTGTGAACATGATCCTTCATATTATTTTTGTGCATGACTTCCCAGATCACTCATTGTGTTTCACTGTTTTTTAAACAGTATTTTACCTGGAGCTAGAAATGTCTAGTCACATAGCCCAAAGCAAATTTAGGTCTGCCCTGTAGTCAATGACATACATGAATTGGCTATATACAATGTCAAAGTGTTGTAAAAATACAGCAGGTAAAATGTAATTGGTTTGGATTGTATCTCCACAGGGCGAAGAAAACACTTCAGTTAGTAATTTACTAAGTCATTGTGCACAGTTTCCTATTTCTTAACTTCGCTGGTTATAATTCATTTGAAGATGGTAAAAATTGTTCTGGAGACTTTTTTTTACAGCAATGGACAGCTTAATGAAGACTGATCTGTCCTTTTCTCATCTAGCCTGGAAGGTAGAGTTAGATATAAAACAGAGAGTAAGGCCCCGAGGATACACAGCAAAACAGAAAGAGTAACATAGCTCAACGTGTTTGTGAGAAATCCAATTATTTGTCTAAAGCTTAGAATTCAGAAGTGGATCCAGAAACTCCTAAAGCAATTATGATTTGCACTAAGAAGACAAACTGACTCCAAGGCCAGAAGATAAATGTTTTGTATTGTTTTGGGCTTTTGTGTGGCACTAGTGAAACCACAAGGGAATTGACCATTTTTACTGGGAAGAAAAAAATGGATTCCTGTTAAAGTTGCATGATTCTTTTCTTTTTTTCCTGATAAGTGATGTATATATTTTAAGTAAGCACATTAGTTAGCAGGAAAATGCTACAGAGCTCCATGAAAAAAAATTTTGACCAAGAAAATGACCATACAGGCAAACTAGGCAAATGTCTAATATATAAACCATGCAAATGTATATATATTTATTTTGTATAATTCTAGTCTCTTTGTATAATTAATCTAATGATATTTACCACATAACAAGTTTAATACTGAAAAACTGGAAGACCTTAACTCCCACATACCCCTATAAAAAGGATCTTAAAAATGATTCCTCTTTTTACCCTTTGCAAATAGTACCCACCATTGTATCAAATCCGCACAGATCTATAAAAATGAAGCACATCCTCACTATTGTGGGCTGGTAGAATCCACTTTTTTTTTTATTCTGCTTCCTCATCATCACTGTCTCGTTTATTGGGCTATTATTGTAACAATTTATTTGTTTTCTAATGGATGTAAGGATGATTGCCCAGTATAAAGACATGAACAGATCAAATATAAGCAATAAAACTATAATTTATCATTGATTATGTTGATTTATTAAGGGTTTTATAAAAAATAAACCTCTCATAATTTATTGGATTGTACTATGTTAGCTGTTACAAGATCAATTTGACCTATAGAATCGAAGATGATGTAAAATGGATGGAGATGATGAATTAAAAGATATGCAATGTTCTAATTCCACTCATAATGTGTCATATTACGTCTTTTAAGAAAGGCATCTAGACCCCTTTTACAATTTTTCAAGAAAGTAACCAACACATCATTCTGTGGCAGAGAGTTCCATAGTCTCACTGCTCTAACAGTAAAGAATCCCCATCTATACGGTAAAATCTTCTTTCCTCTAGACACAGAGAATGCACCCTATACTTAAAAACAAAAAACTAATAGTAGATATATCCCTGTATTGGCCTTTAATGTACTTATGCAAATTGTTTAGATCACCTCTGAGCAGTCTAATTTCCAAACTAAATAACACAATTTTTAACAATATTTTTCTTTGTACAAGCCACGCTTTCCATTTACAACATTGATTGCCTGTCTCTGAAGCCCCTCCAGGTACCCAAAACTGTTCATAACACTCTATGTGTGGTCTAAGTAGTGATTTGTATAGAGGCAAAACTATGTTTGTGTCATATAAATCTAAAACTGTTAATATAGTCCCATGATCTTATTTGTCTTTACAGCAGCTGCCTGGTGTGTTTGCTATATTACAACTTACTCAAAGGCTATGTACACTTTCGAACAGATTTTTTTTAACTAAATTAATGTTTTTTTGTGTTTTTAAGAAGTTTATAAATGGACTTTTATTAAACGTCAAACTATACAGCTTCAATGTGTCAAGACATATAGGCTGTATCGTTCTCTCTCAGTCGATTCCGTTAGTTCAGCTGAACTGACAGCTGAGCTGAGAGCGGGTTCTGTGTATCTCTGACACAGGATCCACCTAATATCGATCACATGTAAGTTCAAATCCAAAACATTTTTTTTAAAAAGTAAATGATAAAAGTGCTTTAAAGTACAAAAAACATTGACTAAATAAAAAAAAAAAAATTCAAAAGTGTACATGGCTTTAAGTATTTTTTTTCTGATATCTTTAGCCCTAATTCACATGACAATGCAAATGATGGAGCCTATTCGGCCGCAATATGGTGCCTCTATACCATACTCGCAGGGCAAAATACCTCTGTAATATGAAACATTTTTTTTTTCCCTTAGATTGCATATTGAAAAGAAAATCTCTGTATGCCATATGTACAGAGCTGCATAGACCATTTTTACTATCATGGCCTATAAATATAAAATGTAAATTGTGCAACTGACAAAAATAAGGAGAGGGGCTTAGGTAGGTCTTGTGGGCATTGTTGATTCTGTGTGAGTTATTCTGGATAAAATTCTCTAATTTAAAAAAAGTTTTGAGTCTCTGCTGTTAATTTAGCTGTTGGCAAGCAATACTGTATTTCTCTGCCTTAAAAGCTATAAAGCCCAGATAATACATGGGCAAATGAGAACTGCACCTGTAATACTCAATATTAGACTATAAACCCACCAGCATACCTGTATGCCATTCCCCCCGTCTAGTGTAGTTGGAACTTGGGTGATGTCTCAGGCAGGGCCGATTCTAGCTTTTTTGCTCCCTGTGTCGAAAAATTTAATTGCGCCCCCCCAGGCTATTCTACATCACAAGCAGCCTCACAAAAAAATAAAAAATTCATACCACCCATTATCTCGCTGCAGATCATACAGTGACTACATTACTGATTAGAGGCAGAATAAACATTTACATTAAGCGACAATTCTTATGGTGCCACACACAACTTCCCTAAATATAATAGCGCCATACACTGCACCTCTAACAATAATAACACTGTGTCCCTGATTAGAATAGCACCATAAACTGCGTCCCATACACACACACACACACACACACACACACACACACACACACACACACATAGTGCCCCCTGTAGATAGTGCCCCCATACAGCCCCCTGTAGATAGTGCCCTCATAGAGCTCCCTGTAGACAGTGCCCCACATAGAACCCCCTGTAGATACTGCCCTCCATAGAGCCCCTGTAGATAGCCCCCTGTAGATAGTGCTCCACATATAGCCCCACATATAGCTCCCACCCCTGTAGATAGTGCTCCCCATATAGCCCCACCCCCTGTAGATAGTGCTCCACATATAGCCCCAGCCCTGTAGATAGTGCTCCACATATAGCCCCCACCCCTGTACATAGTGCTGCACATATAGCCCCCCTGTAGATAGTCCTCCTATATAGCCCCCACATACAGTCCTACCCCCTGTAGATAGTGCTGTAAATATAGCCCCCACATACAGCCCTACCACCTACAAATAGTACTGCACATATAGCCCCACACATACAGTTCTTCCCCCCTGTAGATAGTGCTGCACATATAGCCCCTCAAACTTTTAGCAAAAAAAACAAACTTTACATACTCACCTAAACCCGTTCCCGTGCTGTCTTCTTGCAATGCAGGTTTGCTGGGGCTGAACGACGTGGCACGGTGTGGCAGGGCAAGTCCTTCTGACCGGCCAATCAGCGCCTTTCAACGTTGCATCATTGAAAGGCGCTGATCGGCAGGCTGCCTTGCTCTTTTATTCAACAACGCAAACGGCGCGTGCTGCTTACATCAGTGAAAGGCGCTGAATAGCGGGGCATGGAACGTGTCCCACCATTCAGCGCTTATGCAAGTAATTATATCTGTGTCCTATAGACACAGGTACAATTATAGTGCAGCCTCATGGACGGTGCGGCCCTGGTCTCAAGGACTGTGACATAGAGCAGCACAGTTTAGTAGGAACAGACTTCAGCGACACCATGCAGACTTGTCAGTGCTTAACTTGCGAGACAGCACCAGTCACTTGGTCTAGTTGTGTCTTGCATCTTCGTTGGTCCTTGTAATTGCTATGCTACTACTAGAGATGAGCGAACTTATGAAAAGTTCGGTTCGGCTGGTTCGCCGAATTTCACGGAAAAGTTTGATTCGGACCGAACTAGTTCTGACCGAACCTGTAATACAAGAAAGCCCTTAAAAATTGTGTATAACACTGTTTAAAAGCCCTAGAAGCCCTGTATAACACTCTTAGGTCACCCATGAGTGTATCCAAGTACTTTTGAGCTGTCTTTAAGGCAAAGTTAGTGTCAAAGTTACGCCAACATGTATGGCTATAGGAAAACGGATGGGACACGGTGATAACTAACAGAAACCAGTGCACTTGTGCATGTTGTATGCTTAATACATTGTTAAAAAAGGTACAAAAATTAACCATTTTTGGT
Source organism: Rhinoderma darwinii (assembly GCF_050947455.1). Taxonomy (NCBI): domain Eukaryota; kingdom Metazoa; phylum Chordata; class Amphibia; order Anura; family Rhinodermatidae; genus Rhinoderma; species Rhinoderma darwinii. Next base: position 194,022,690 of record NC_134691.1, on the reverse strand, counting down.
GGCAGATGCCTGCCAGGGTTCATACATATAAGGTGGTAAAAGAAGAAGCAATGGCTTTTGACAAGCCCTCCAAAAAGTTACCCTTTATGGTGGCAGATGCCTGCCGGGGTTCATCCATACATGGATGTAAAAGCAACAAGCAATGGCTTTTCACAAGCCCTCCAGGCCTGCTTGTAGCAGACGGCAGTGAAAGTGTATTGGTGGTAGTAGAGGTAGCCAACGGACAGCAATGTTGGTGGTGGTAGTAGTAGCAGCACATTAACAGACTGGACAGTCACAGGACAAAGCCCTGTGGTGGGGCAGGCCTGCTTGTAGCAGACGGCACTGGAGGTGTATTGGTGGTAGTAGAGGTAGCCAACGGACAGCACGGGTGGTGGTAGTAGTAGTAGCAGCGCATTAACAGACTGGACAGTCACAGACAAAGCCCTGTGGTGGGGCAGGCCTGCTTGTAGCAGACGGCACTGGAGGTGTATTGGTGGTAGTAGAGGTAGGCAACGGACAGCAAGGGTGGTGGTAGTAGTAGTAGTAGTAGTAGTAGTAGTAGCAGCAGCACATTAACAGATGGACAGTCACAGACAAAGCCCTGTGGTGGGGCTGGCCTCAGGCCTGTACTGGAGGTGTATTGGTGGTAGTAGAGGTAGCCAACGGACAGCAAGGGTGGTGGTGGTGGTGGTGGTAGTAGTAGTAGCAGCACATTAACAGACTGGACAGTCACAGACAAAGCCCTGTGGTGGGGCTGGCCTCAGGCCTGCTTGTAGCAGACAGCAGTGGAGGTGTATTGGTGGTAGTAGAGGTAGGCAACGGATAGCACGGGTGGTGGTAGTAGTAGTAGTAGCAGCAGCACATTAACAGATGGACAGTCACAGACAAAGCCCTGTGGTGGGGCTGGCCTCAGGCCTGCTTGTAGCAGACGGCACTGGAGGTGTATTGGTGGTAGTAGAGGTAGCCAACGGACAGCAACGGTGGTGGTGGTAGTAGTAGTAGCAGCACATTAACAGACTGGACAGTCACAGGACAAAGCCCTGTGGTGGGGCAGGCCTGCTTGTAGCAGACGGCACTGGAGGTGTATTGGTGGTAGTTGAGGTAGCCAACGGACAGCAAGGGTGGTGGTGGTAGTAGTAGTAGCACATTAACAGACTGGACAGTCACAGGACAAAGCCCTGTGGTGGGGCAGGCCTGCTTGTAGCAGACGGCACTGGAGGTGTATTGGTGGTAGTAGAGGTAGCCAACGGACAGCAAGGGTGGTGGTAGTAGTAGTAGCAGCACATTAACAGACTGGACAGTCACAGGAAAAAGCCCTGTGGTGGGGCAGGCCTGCTTGTAGCAGACGGCACTGGAGGTGTATTGGTGGTAGTAGAGGTAGCCAACGGACAGCACGGGTGGTGATAGTAGTAGTAGTAGCAGCACATTAACAGACTGGACAGTCACAGACAAAGCCCTGTGGTGGGGCAGGCCTGCTTGCAGCAGACGGCACTGGAGGTGTATTGGTGGTAGTAGAGGTAGCCAACGGACAGCAAGGGTGGTAGTGGTAGTAGTAGTAGCAGCACATTAACAGACTGGACATTCACAGACAAAGCCCTGTGGTGGGGCTGGCCTCAGGCCTGCTTGTAGCAGACGGCACTGGAGGTGTATTGGTGGTAGTAGAGGTAGCCAACGGACAGCAAGGGTGGTGGTAGTAGTAGTAGCAGCACATTAACAGACTGGACAGTCACAGGACAAAGCCCTGTGGTGGGGCAGGCCTGCTTGTAGCAGACGGCACTGGAGGTGTATTGGTGGTAGTAGAGGTAGGCAACGGACAGCACGGGTGGTGGTAGTAGTAGTAGTAGCAGCACATTAACAGACTGGACAGTCACAGACAAAGCCTTGTGGTGGGGCAGGCCTGCTTGTAGCAGACGGCACTGGAGGTGTATTGGTGGTAGTAGAGGTAGCCAACGGACAGCAAGGGTGGTGGTGGTGGTGGTAGTAGTAGCAGCACATTAACAGACTGGACAGTCACAGACAAAGCCCTGTGGTGGGGCTGGCCTCAGGCCTGCTTGTAGCAGACAGCAGTGGAGGTGTATTGGTGGTAGTAGAGGTAGGCAACGGACAGCAAGGGTGGTGGTGGTGGTGGTAGTAGTAGCAGCACATTAACAGACTGGACAGTCACAGACAAAGCCCTGTGGTGGGGCTGGCCTCAGGCCTGCTTGTAGCAGACGGCACTGGAGGTGTATTGGTGGTAGTAGAGGTAGCCAACGGACAGCAAGGGTGGTGGTGGTGGTGGTAGTAGTAGCAGCACATTAACAGACTGGACAGTCACAGACAAAGCCCTGTGGTGGGGCTGGCCTCAGGCCTGCTTGTAGCAGACGGCAGTGGAGGTGTATTGGTGGTAGTAGAGGTAGGCAATGGACAGCACGGGTGGTGGTAGTAGTAGTAGTAGCAGCACATTAACAGACTGGACAGTCACAGACAAAGCCCTGTGGTGGGGCAGGCCTGCTTGTAGCAGACGGCACTGGAGGTGTATTGGTGGTAGTAGAGGTAGCCAAAGGACAGCAAGGGTGGTGGTGGTAGTAGTAGCAGCACATTAACAGACTGGACAGTCACAGGACAAAGCCCTGTGGTGGGGCATCCCTGCTTGTAGCAGACAGCACTGGAGGTGTATTGGTGGTAGTAGAGGTAGCCAACGGACAGCAAGGGTGGTGGTGGTGGTAGTAGTAGCAGCACATTAACAGACTGGATAGTCACAGGACAACGCCCTGTGGTGGGGCAGGCCTGCTTGTAGCAGACGACACTGGGGGGTGGATTGGTGCTAGAAGTAGTAGCAGCAACAACAGCGGCACATTAAAAAAAGAGTGGACAGGACAGAATCCCGTAGTAGCAGGCGGCAGTAGCAGGCGGCAGCGGCAGCAGCAGCAGCAATGTCAAATCTAATCAGTGGCATCAGGCACAGGGGTTTTAAAATCCTCACCGATCCACGCTTGATTCATTTTCAGAAACGTGAGATTTTCCAAGCTGTTGGCGGACAATCTTGTTCGCTTAGTGGTGACGAAGCCCCCTGCCGTGCTGAATACCCTCTCTGACGCTACACTGGAGGGTGAACAAGACAGTACACCCATGGCAAACTGGGCCAGTTCTTGCCAATGATCCAATCTGCTGACCCAGAAGTCCATGGGGTCTGGGGTCAGTATTTCTGACGGAGAAAGGGCACAGTCCAGGTACGAGTGAACCTGATTGGTTAGGTGTTGGTGATGGTGAACATCCCTTTGGTGACTACGGTGTGTGTCAGGTCGGGGTATTGGATGTAAAAATGTTGTCATCATATTTTCCAAACTGAATTGGCTGCTGCTGCTGCCGCCTATTGCAGAGGTAGCTCTGCCAGAGGCGGTGGAACGATGAGACAGTGGGGAGCGGAGAGTGGCCCCCCGGTCAGACATGCTTGCAGCAGGTGTTTGCCGTTTGAAAGCCGTGACAAGCTGGCTGCATAGCTTCTCTCGATAATAAGCAAATTTTGCCTCCCTCTCGGAAGGCGCAAAAAACTCCCCCATTCTGGCTTTATACTGAGGGTCTAAAAGTGTGGCTATCCAGTACTCATCTCTTTGCTTCATGCTAACAATACGACAGTCAGCGCGCAAGTAATGAAGCATACAGCTCGCCATCCTGGCCAGCGTTTCAGAGGGCCCGGTTGGTTCCATCTTCACCCCAAACTGCCATTGTTGTCCATCATCAAGGTCGTCGTCAGAACCGTCATCAACATCACTGTCATGTTGTGCGGCTGCCTCGTCCCCTATCCTTTCCTGTGATTCCATCTCCAAATCCAGCTCCTCTTCAGGTCCTGTTTCCTCATCCTCCTCCTCCTCCTCCTCAACATCCATAGCCAGATGTGATCCTTCCTCCATCCTTTGCTGAATCATCGCTGTGAGCGTTTGTTCCATAATGAATATCAGCGGCATAACATCGTTCATTCCGCTAGCGTCACGGCTCACAAATCGTGTGGCCTCTTCAAAAGGGCCTCAAAACGCGACATGCGTCTCTAACCAGCTGCCAGTTCCTGAGCTCGAAATTACACTGGCTCCAAACGCTGCCCGTCTGCTGCATCAGGAAATCATTCACAGCTTTCCGCTGTTCGTACAGACGGTCCAACATGTGCAGGGTGGAATTCCAGCGTGTTGGAACGTCGCAAATCAGGCTGTGTTCTGGGAGATTGTTTTGACGCTGCAAGTCCAGAAGGGCGTGCTTAAATGCATACGAACGTCTAAAGCGAATGCAAACCCTCCTGGACATGGCCAGCACACCCTTCAAACCAACATATGACTTTAAGAAGCGTGTTATGACCAGATTGATCACATGTGCCATGCAAGGATCATGTGTCAGGTGACCTAGACGCAGTGCAGCCACAATGTTCTTCCTGTTATCTGAGACAACATTGCCCAGTGTGAGTTTCAGAGGAGACAGCAAGCGTGCGATTTCCTCCCTGATGTACAGCAGCAGCTCTTGCCCTGTGTGGCTTTACTCGCCCAGGCTCAGCAGGTGTAAGACTGCGTTGTGGCGCTTCACCTTGCACCTATGAAAAGAGGAGGGAGGAGGAGTGGAAGATACGTTGTGTACTGTTGGGGACGGGAAGACCTCCAATGAGGAGGGCAAGGAGGAGGAGGAGGAGTAGGAGGAGGAGGATGGTAGGCGCCTGGTGTCCGGAGTTGAACCAGAAAGATACAAGCGTGGAGGTGGTAATGCCTGGCATTGCTGCGGTGGTGCATTGGACTGCAAAATATTGATCCAGTGGGCCGTGAAAGACATGTACTGTCCCTGCCCATAGTTGCTGCTCCATGTGTCGACGGTGGCATGTACCCTGCTGCACACGGATAATTGCAAGGACTGGCCCACCTTTTCCTCCACGTGCTTGTGCAAGGCAGGGACAGCTGTTTTGGAGAAGTAATGTCGGCTAGGTATTCGCCACCTAGGCTGAGCGCACGCCATCAATTGCTTGAAGCCGGCGGAGTCGACCAGGTGGTGCGGCAGCGACTGCACCACCAACAACTTAGCCAGGTGTGAATTAAGCCGCACGACAAGTGGATGACTGGGTATATATTGTTGCTTATTGGACAACGATTCCGTAATCGATAACTGACGGGACGTAGGAGGAGCACTAGATAACAGTGATGATGATGACAACGAGATGGTGGATAAGGCCTGGCTACTACTTAGATGACAGGGATTCGTAGCAGCAGCAGCAGCAGCGGCAGAGGGGTCTTCATTAGATGTACATGATGGTGGGGCATGTTGATTGTCCCACATGGCCTTGTGATGCCGCTCCATGTGTTTGCGTTGAGCGGTAGTTCCTACATTGCTGCCCTGCCCACGCCTTACTTTATGCTTGCAGATACGGCACTGTGCCATGTTTTCGTCCTCCGGGAAGGTACAGAAAAATTGCCACACGGCAGAGTACCGTAAAGAGGTATTACCACATCCACCACCACCACCACCCGAGCTTGCCCCTTGTCTGGCAGGCTTTTTTTCGGGAGCCTACACCAGTAGCAGCAGTGTCGCTGTCACCGGCTCCTGAGCTGACCCTACCGCTGCAACGTTTTGCAGATTGACTTCTGCCCCTACCTCGGCTTGGCTGTTTATCACTGCCAGTGCCGCCACTACTACCCTCCTCCTCTGACGCCGTCATCACCTCGTCACCTGGTTCCCACGTCCTGTCTAAAACAACATCATCATAGCCCTCCTCATCATCCCCGCCACTTCTGTCACTGTGTTGTGAATGTGATGTGACATCATGGCGGGCTCCATGCCCCCCCTCATTACTGCGTCTGCCACCACGGCTACCACCAACACCCCCACTACCACAGCTATGCGTCTTGGACACCGCTTTCACCTCCACCACCGCCGCAACACACTCCGTTGGCTGACTCGCGGAAAACAAATCATCATCACTATGTTGTTCAGTAATATCTTCCTTCGCACCCGAGGAGATGTCTCTTAGGACTCTCAGGAAAGATGGCTTCCCGCTAGGAAGGGGGAGTGAAGACATAGAATACCCATATTACTACTGTCACTGTGCCAAGGAACTGTAGAGGATCTGGAATCCAACGAAACCTGGCTTGAAGCCAGATCGTCAGAGTCTTCCTGCTGAGATGACCGCGAGCCAGCCAACCAGTCGACAATGGCCGTATTGTCTAAAGTAACCCGCCCACCGGAGGAGATGGACAAGTCTGGCTTGCTGATACTGCTACTACTACCAGCAGGCACATGGCTGCTGCTACTAGTGGAACTGGGCACATGTCTTGTGCCACAAATGCTGGTACTGGGTCTGGCACCAACAGATCACAGATCCAACATTTGGACTGGAAGAGGACATGGCATGGGTGTTTTTTCCTCTACCCCGTCCTTTCACAACTTTTTTTTTACCAGACATTTCACTGCTGGAGTGCAGCAAGTTGAATCAAAACCCCGGGCATGAGCCCCTTCTAAAAGCATATTCACACACTGGCTTGGCAAATGGCAATGAAAATTTCTATCAGCCACTGTGCACTGACTCAGGGAATGCTGGCCCTGGGTGTTGTAGTACTACAAAGGCTGCCTCAGCTGCCTTTATTGCAAGTTGGATGCAACGGGGATGAGCCCCTTCTAAAAGCGTATTCACACACTGGCTTGGCAAATGGCAATGAATGAGAATTTCTATCAGCCACTGTGCATTGACTCAGGGAATGCTGGGTGTTGTAGTACTACAAAGGCTGCCTCAGCTGCCTGTATTGCAAGTTGGATGCAACGGGGAAGAGCCCCTTCTAAAAGTGTATTCACACACTGGCTTGGCAAATGGCAATGAATGAGAATTTCTATAAGCCACTGTGCACTGACTCAGGGAATGCTGGGCGTTGTAGTACTACAAAGGCTGCCTCAGCTGCCTGTATTGCAAGTTGGATGCAACGGGGATGAGCCCCTTCTAAAAGCATATTCACACACTGGCTTGGCAAATGGCAATGAATGAGAATTTCTATCAGCCACTGTGCACTGACTCAGGGAATGCTGGGCGTTGTAGTACTACAAAGGCTGCCTCAGCTGCCTGTATTGCAAGTTGAATGCAACCCGGATGAGCCCCTTCTAAAAGCGTATTCACACACTGGCTTGGCAAATGGCAATGAATGAGAATTTCTATCAGCCACTGTGCACTGACTCAGGGAATGCTGGGCATTGTAGTACTACAAAGGCTGCCTCAGCTGCCTTTATTGCAAATTGGATGCAACGGGGATGAGCCGCTTCTAAAAGCGTATTCACACACTGGCTTGGGAAATGGCAATGAATGAGAATTTCTATCAGCCACTGTGCACTGACTCAGGGAATGCTGGGCGTTGTAGTACTACAAAGGCTGCCTCAGCTGCCTGTATGCCTGTATTGCAAGTTGGATGCAATGGGGATGAGCCCCTTCTAAAAGCGTATTCACACACTGGCTTGGCAAATGGCAATGAATGAGAATCTCTATCAGCCACTGTGCACTGACTCAGGGAATGCTGGCCCTGGGCGTTGTAGTACTACAAAGGCTGCCTCAGCTACCTGTATTGCAAGTTGGATGCAACGGGGATGAGCCCCTTCTAAAAGCGTATTCACACACTGGCTTGGCAAATGGCAATGAATGATAATTTCTATCAGCCACTGTGCACTGACTCAGGCGTTGTAGCACTACAAAGCCTGCCTGTATTGCAAGTTGGATGCAACGGGGATGAGCCCCTTATAAAAGCGTATTCACACACTGGCTGAGTAGTGAGAAGTGGATGAGCCCCTTCGATTGCTGGATTCCTGCCTTTTAGATTCCTAAAGCTTTCCCTTACTGCACAGAGATGCTATCCCTACAGCTCCTGACTCTAAAATGGCCACTGAGCTCCGTGCATAGACTTTTATTGCAGGCTTGAGCCCACCCCTATGCTGTCTCCCGATTGGCTGGGAGAGCCGTTTGCAAGGCATTATGGGGTAGCCTGATGTCAGGTGATATTGTGAAATCCTCAATTTTACATCTAACATGTGGCAGGCGCCAAAATGCAGCCGGGTTCGGTCAAAACGGGTTCGACCGAACCCGGTGAAGTACGGATTCGCTGCGAACCGAACTTTTCCCGATGTTCGGACCGAAATCGCGTTCGGTTGTCCCGGTTTGCTCATCTCTACCTTTCACGGATTAGCCCAACCACCCATGGGTGTAAACGCGCAGCGTACACATCACACAACACTCAGCGCAGTGAAGGTGTACAGAGTATGGTTCAGAACACTAGGTGGTATTTGCAATCCAGTACAAGTCCTTATTAGAAAAGGGGTAACATCTCTTTAAGGATTCCTTAACTTGACTTGTAACAATAATAAATAGGAAATAGAAAAGTAGAAATGCACAGATCATTTGCTTGAACTTATTTTGTTGCAGGAGGTGGGATTACTCACTACCACTTGTCCTTGGTTTTAAGATATCTTGTGGCTTGACACTATTCCACTATCTTCCACTAATCCACTTGCTCAACAAGATTCTCTTTCTTGTAAAGGCCTCAGTCTTTACGTCACAGAACTCTCACTAGTACTAATCTCAGTCCACTTTATCTCACAGGACTCTCACTACTACAGACCTCAGTCCACTTTATGTCACAGGACTCTCATTAGGACAAGCCTCAGTCTACTTGCTTTACAGAAAACAGTTGAGCAGGCCTCGGTCCACTTCCTCTATAGGACACAGTTGAACAGGTCTCAGGGCAGCCACATCTAATTAGCGCTACTAACGTCCCCCCAACAGCTGACAGTTTCACAAACCACACTGACCCAGCCACGGCTCCCAAACTACAGAGCGGGTTCTCTCTCACCACTTACGACTTCTCTCCCAGTGCAAGGCCCGAGATTTAGGTTCAGGTGCAGCATTACTCTGGCATCTGCCATGACTTCTGGAATCTGTCGCGGTTCACCGACAGTCTCACAGCAGCTCCTCTGATCCAACTCTGCACCTCTCCTCTCTGGCTTCCTGTCTTTACACTTCACACTCCATCATCAGTTTTATGATGATTGAATTCAATGCCGAACTGCAAAAACATCAGGCACAGGGTTTGTGTGGGCCTGCACTGACGCCCGGCACCTCCTTTTGCAGTAATGGCAGTGACTGGTGAAGCAGTTCCGTACAACGGTCCCCCAGTCATGCAACAGCAAAAATTAGCGAGGTACACCGTAAACATGGCATTGCAAACAGGGCACAGTATAATACATACATAGTGGGTAAAAAAAAAAAAAACATTTAAAGTTAAATACACACGTTTAAAGCGATACAAACACAGTTTTACTTAAGGGGAGGGAACATGCGTGTTAACTCTTACAAGGAGTCAAGGTCAGGTTCAGGTCAGAGGTTGGTACACAGATAATGAGATCTAGCAAGGTGAAGACAGAAGCTACGTCAAATACATGGAATCACAAGGAACAACAGGAACAAATGCCAGGGAACTCACCACCAGGGCTAATAATCAAGCACTACAATATTGAGGTGGTTCCCCTTTAAGGTCCAGGAGGGGGAAAGTCGCATGCTGCTCTGGGTCTGAACCTTGCAGCTGGAGACATTCAGTGCAGGTCTGCTATTGACAGGATCACTACACTAATGTACAAAAAATGGTGAGGGAGAAATAATTGGCTCATTGGTCTAACCTCACTACCATGTGCTTGCCAAAAACAATGGTCATATTGTTCTTGTTGGGACATTTATCTCAACACCAACAGCACTAAACTACAGAGAGGCACTGTGAAACTCAGTTTGAATATTTCTGCTGTAAAAGTGGCCCCAATGCAGTCAGTACTCTGCATAACATGTAATATTATCATAAGTAGAGATGAGCGGAATTAGGTGAATTTCCTATTACAAAGGCCAATGCTTAAGCATATCAGCCTCTGTTTCTTGTATGCTGCACACATTGATTCATAATAGGAAATTTGCCTCTCAACCAAAACGCCGGCAAAGCAAATTTTCAGAATTCTCTACTCATAAAGCCCAATTCTTTAATTCATCAAAGCTTAAAAAAAACAAAAACGGAGTTGTAAATGCTCCACTGAATAAATGAACTACATATACTCTCAAACTGAACTCCATATTCTCTCAGACTACAAAAATGTAACATGAATGTTTACAAATACAGTACACAATTAATAAGAGAGGATGGGTCCTGTTCTCGTGAAAATGTTTCTGTTTGGCTTCGAGCACTTTGGAACAACAAGTTTAATGCTCTCTGATCAAACAATTTGACAGAAATATAGTCACACTAAATGACAGTTTATTAATTAAAACATGTTAAAATTGTATGTTTACATGGAGACAACACACATTACTATGCTTGGTTTGCTTAAATCATATTATTTATGTGTCTTGTGATAAGATTCTTATTATGTGAATTCATCTCTTTTACATCCAGATCATCTTTGACCTTAATAACTAGACACTTTTCAGTTGCTTTGCATATGTGGTGGTTCAATGGCTCTAACTTCATGATTTTTGTGTCTTTTTTTCTGGAAGGGCATTTATTATAAGATTTTATGATTTAATGTTATATTTTTCTCATTTTTATTAAATAGTAGCCCCAGTAACAGGGGTAAACAGCCTTCTATAGCCATAAGCATAGCACATTTGCATCTTCTATGAACAAGCAGCCCTGTTATGCAGAGTACACACCTCAATCACATGATTTGTCACATCATCACCGGATCCAAAAGAGGTAGCCAGTGCAACTCTCCAGTGCAGTGTCTCACCCTCTATCCTTTGATCGTAACGTGGGATTACTAAAATTGTTCCCCTTTAAGAAAACACAATTGCAGACCAAATGAATGCTGAACAGAATTTTTGTGCTAAACACATTTGATATTACAGTAGCACACAAACACATGGTTGCTCTTTCTATATGTAGCAAAGAAAGCTTAAACAGTTACAACACATGAAGTGGCACAGTCTTTTAAATGTTATGAAATACTTAACCAGTTAAACACTTAACCAATCAAGTTAAACACTTAACCAACCAAGAATACCTCCCAGTACAGGTTTTCCAGAGACGACACTCAAACTGTGGTACTTCAGACAGCCTTGCACCTCTTCCACCGATTTTCCACCTACCAGTCAGATAACTGTTTCCTTTCCTCCTCCTATACTTAGAGTGCTTTCTTTCCTCTTCCTGACCTTTTCCTCTAGGGCCCTGACTCTCAAGGTTTACCAAACGCGTCCTCTTCCTCAGCGATGGCTTGCAGTGAACACTGACAAGCCATTCTCATCCACCGTCTGCCTCTATCAGCCCAAGACTACTGTACAGCTGTGAATGGGAGTACTTAATTCACCCTCTTTACATGCTGCATAGTACACCTGACAAATCTACTTTAAGTTCCAGATTTATTTACGTTTTTTCATACTGTAATTTTTCTAAACTTTTTTTAAAAGTTCACAACATAAAGGGGGTTATTAGGTCGAGAAGATCTAACAGTAAGCGCTAAAGGAAGTCAATATTCAGGGAAACTGATGCACATTTAAAGGGCCCTTAAAGAGGACCTGTCATCACTCCTGACATGTCTATTTAAAAAAAAAAAAATAGTTGCGTTCCGCAAGAAATAACAATTCTGGAGAATACTTTCTTTGCATTTTGCCGTACTTTTATTCCTCCAAGATATGTATGAATAAATTGACAATTTAGTATTACTATTCCACTTGTAAAAGGGGTGTGTCCCTACACAGTCTATGTCAGCACTGATTGGACCGCCAGTCTGTGTAAGGACACCCCCTAACTGGTAACACCCAGTTGTCAATTTAATTATACATTTCTAAGAAGAATAACAGAGGTAAAGACGTAAAGTTCTAAGAAAAGATACTTCCGAATTGTTATTTCATGGGGAATAAAATTATTTAATAAAACAGACATGTCAGAAGAGGTGACGGGTCCTCTTTAAAACATATTTGAACTAATTCTTCAATGACATATAATGTAAAATTAACAAAATCAGTAACATTGTACTATTAAATTATTATTGGAGTCCTATAAAATAATAAAGATGGAATTCAGTCATTGCAGTACAGAATGTACTACCAATTTATTGTTGCAGGACTTCTGACAGAAGTTTCTATCAGAAAGGTGGAAGAATGATGCTCCCTGGCAACATGCCGGTCTATAGTAAGCAGCAAGGAAGTGCTAACATTATTTTATTCTCCAATTCAAAGGACCTTATTAGGGCACGTTCAGACGTGGCGGAATTTTTCCGCTGCAAATGTTGGTGCAGATTTGAGGCAATTACGCAACAAATCTGCACCAACATTTGCATATTTGACAGGTAATTCAGACGTTGCAGAAATTACAGCGGACTTGCCACAGATTTCAGTTTTTGCATTGCAAAGGCTGAAATCCGCAGTGAAATTCTGCTTCTTCTCCGCGACATAATGTGCATGCTGCGGAGGGAAAAT